>NW_022103908.1:17639276-17692908 GCF_000313985.2 Echinops telfairi | reverse complement strand
CCGTTGGTCCTGAAGAAGTCATCTATCCTGGGTTCCCTGTGTTTCAAGTTGCTATCTGTACCAATGTACCTCCTCTGGTCTGGCCAGATTTGCAAGAATACTTTTTACCCCTGAATCCAGACTTTTATTTTTATAAAATAGGAATAGGAATGTCCAGTGAAGACAAGGAAATGTGAATATTGAAAGTAATATTTGCATGGCGTTCGGTTTTCCAAGGGATAACTTCAACAGAATGTATAGCACGCAAACTCCATTTCCTAACGGAGTAAGTGGTTATCCATTGGGCTGCTACCTTCAAAGTCGGCAGTTCCAAATCCCCCAGTGCTCCTCAGGAGGGAGACAGGCTTTCTGCTGTAAAGAGTTGGCGTCTCAGAAACCCACAGGGGCAGTTCCACCCTGTCCTGTCGGGTCACTGTGAGCCAGCATTGACTTGACGGCAGTGAGCGCTTTTGGGTAGAAAAAATCAGTTTGAAAAATAGAATGATGAGACATAATAGTTATACATACGTTGTTGTGGGCCTGTGGGTCCATTCTGACCCATGGTGACCTATGTCCCAGCAGACAACTGCCCCTTTTACATAAGCAAATTGCCAGGCCTATTTTGCTTAGATTGACTGTTGGACTTGAAACTTCACATTTTTTTGTTAGCAATGAAGCACTTCATCCTTGTGCCTCTGGACTCCTTATCTATGTGCGTATTTGTATGTTGATGTATGTGTGTGTGTGTGTGAGACCCTTGTGTCATAGTAGTTATCTGTTGGCTGCAAACCACAAGATCGGCAGTTTGAAGCCACCAGTCATTCCTCTTGAGGAAAAGACAGGTCCTTCTACTCTCTTAAAGGGCTAGTCTCAGGGACAATTCAGTCTACCCTGTCCTCTAGGATAAATGTTGATAGATAGATAGGTAGATAGATAGATAGATAGATAGATAGATAGATAGATAGATAGATAGATAGATAGATAGATGATAGATAGATAGATAGATAGTTTATTGCCCAAATTTACAAAACCAAACTATTACTATGATTAAAGAGTCTTAAATATCTTTATAATTGCGTAAGATCATAATATGTCTGCTAATAGCATGAAACGCATTGTCTTATCATAGAATATTTAATGCATATCTATAATTCTAGTTAACATACATTCAATCCAATTATTCCTTCAAGGGATTGCCCTTTCCTCTATGTGGCTCATATAAGCTAGACTACAATTAACTCTACCTTTGACACGGCATGAGCATAATTGATTATATCCACTTTGTTTATGTAATTAATTGCACATAGTGCCAGGATTGTAACAATTGACCCAATGAACAATAGTTCCATGCCAGGAGAATCCAGGCTCTGTGGCAAAGCTTTCAACAAATCGTCATAGGTTCTCTACTGGTGTGCTTCCTTTGGGACCTATGGAAGACAGATAGGACTGAGAACGCATGCATTTTCTCAAGCCATCAGCAGATGTGATGGACAAATACATTTAATATAAAATTTTAAAAAATCTATTTGGTAAAACTCTGTCTTTGTGCCCAGATATGCTCATACATGAATGCGGATCCAGTTCACAGAGAATACAAGGTAATACACTTAAACCTGGCTGCCCCGCTGGTTCTCTTTCAGCAGGCTTAAAGTACTTCCTGGCAACGAAGGCATCATAATGCAGAGTTTAAAAAATCACTTTCTGAGAAGATTTCTTCTTGCTAACTCAGGGATGTCAGGCGCATACAGACAGAACACCTCGTACAGTTGGTTAACAATGATTAAAACAACAATGGGCCTTCGCAGAAGGCAATTGTGATATGTTCAATTATGAATTATAGAAAGTTATTAGATACTTGAGAAAAATTATGGCTTCAATTGTGTAACATGCCTTCACTATAGTTAAAGCAGAATCCAACATCTCACATGTGACAGACAGTTTCGTTGCCTGAGGCTAAGCTGATATATGCCATAAGACTAGACATTTCTTAAGGCTGTTTTCTTTTGGTAACATTCCTGCCTTACATAGATAATTCATATTTTATTAAGAGTCTAAATAAAAGCAAATTCAGTTGGATTTATCCTCTCCAAGATGTAAAATATAAAAATGACAAGTGAGGCAAGCCCCTGGCACTTGAGGAAACTACAGCAAATGAACAAGGCAGTAGGAAAGGGCAGTGCAGACGATTACCAATTCATTACGTATTAGAGCAGATCCTCAGAACGCCGCAGCCCCGGGGACGGCAACACGCCACCGCCGTGAGAACAAAAGCAGAACCGGAGAGCAACTTTCAGAGAAGTAAGACAGACACCTGTTTTCCACACAGCGGATGAGTCTTCTGGAAACATGTCCTAGAGAAAGCCATTCCCTACAATGCTGGTTTAGAAAACATGAATGCCTGAAAGCACCAAATTTGCTCACTCTTTTTATGTATGGCATCTTAACCTTGATATTTCTTCACCTATTAGGAGAACACTTAAACACATTTTTAATGCTGAACATGACACTGATATTTTACTCTTCAGAGTATTTTGTATTTCTGAATGCTGAAATACAAAATTCTAGTTTAATTTACAGTTATTTTTAATTCTAATGTCCCATCACACCTGGGATTGTAATATGTATACCATTTCTCTAGTAAAAAAAAATATAAAAAGGAATCCCAGCCCTGGTTACAATGATTTAAATTTATAGTAAGAGTTTAACAAAGAACCATTATGGGAGTAATAACTCAATTCTGTCTTTTCGTAAAAAAAAGTTCCTTGGGATAATGCTCTATCACAGAAATTGTGTGTGTGTGTGTGTGGTATGTGTATATAACCGGATATAATTTTCTAAAATGAAAAACAAAGACAAAATATGTCACATATAAACTATTTCCATTGCAATGGTGTTTATAGGCAGCTTGGGAAAGATTGCTCTTTATGCTAGCATTCATCTAATTCAAATATTAGCTCATTTCTCCATGTTGATTCAACATGTTTCTTGCATCATTTGACTTTCTCTTAAATCACAGAGCAAAACTAGAAGAAATAAAATATATTTCTCAGTCTCTCATCACCATAAAAAATGTTTACCATGGGTGTTTTAGAAGGAGAAACCTGGGAGTGTCTGAGAAATAGTATCATATACATTTTCCATAAACAAATTTCTATTACATTTATATCTTTAAATTTTAGAGAAACACTCAACCCTCTTTTTGTAAGTGAAAATATGTTATAGGAACTATTCACTGATCTCTGCACACAGCCATATAAGATTACATAAGGATTACATTTAGTTAAGATGGAAAAAATACAAGTCACAGACCAGAATGACAAAAATGCAAATTTATAAGTTATAACTGAATTGAAGGCTTGATTCTTAGGTCATAAACAATCACGTCCATAAGAGGACCAGAGGAAACTTGGTCTTACAAGTAATGGATATATTCAATTGTTCACTATTGAAAAACAAAGCTCTTCATCTCAGGGTTACTTTTCCTTGGCCCTGAAGGCATCTGATTTTAGACAATTTTCTTTGAAGTTATTCATCATCTATCGATCACAGTCACAATTTCTGTACTGAAACCCTTTGATTAGAGATGAATGAAAACACACTTGGGGCCAAAGGCAGCTTATAATATGTGAATATATAACCATTAATTATAGCTAAGCAATAGCATGAAGATGAGAGTATGTATTTATATGGGAAAATCATTTTTGAAGAAAAAATTTAGCTTACACATATTGTCAAGCTGGAAGCCACAGTTGTGCTTTGAGACCCAAAGCCGTCATCACTGTCAACTTTAAGAAGAACCCCATACCCAGCAGGCTATTATGTAATGACCTAAACATACTGCCATTGAGTCAATTTTGACTCATCACCACCTATTAACCTCCCCCTAAACCTTTAAAGAAGCAGATAGGCTCAGCTGTTTCCCACAGAGTGGCTGGTGGATTTGAACGATTGACATTGAGTTTATTAGCTCAATGCCTAATCCCAAGAAGCACAGGGTAGTGGAGATACAAAAATGCTAGGTTATACTTAGTTGCTCCACCTTTAAAAGGCATATGAATTCACCTGGTCTTGATGCAGATTCTAGCTTTGCCACTTGCTATTGTGCAAACAGAGACAAGTTCCTGATCTTCTCCAAACCTTTACTTCTCCATCAGTGGATGACAAAGAAACCCTTAGATCCCCTGGTGATGTTAATATTGAATCTGCTAAGCTATGGAACCGCTACCTTTCTGTTAACTTGTTGTGCTATTATCAACTTTCTTCTTGCTATGATGCTGGACGTCATGCCTACAGTATTTCAAATATCATCAGTGTTACCGATGGTGCCAGGATTCAGTGGACTTTTCCGAGAGAGTAGGAAGAAAGTCCTGAATCTCTGCTTTAGTACATGAGCAAATAAAACCGTATGGACAGCAATAGAATATTGTCCACTGTAGTGCTAGAACATAAGCCCCCTAGCTTGGAAGCCACAACTGACTAAAGCTTGCTGAAAGTCATGAAGACAACAGAGGATTGAAGTTGACCCAATAGCGGCTAACTAACAAAGGCACACAATGGTGATTCACACTGCATTTGATAAATATTATATGCCCAATGAACACTAGCTGTTAATGGAAGACTAGTAGTAATCACATTTCATAGTTAAGTGTTTTCAAAACACATATATCTTGAATTCTAGGACAAAAGTACTAAAGCCAGTGCCCAGTGAGGTTGGAGAGAGTGAAGGGAGGGAAAGTTGACTACGGGGGATTAAAGCGGAATGCTACAAAAGATGAGGCTAGAAGAAGCCAGTCATTACTTCTCTTCATTTCTCAGTAACACTCTGAAGACAAAAATTGAAACAGGAACTGGTAAGAGGCAGCGATTTCCTCTTATTTCCAGTTATCTGGGACTTAACAAGAATAGATATCTAATGGCTGCGAAGGCTGTGGCCAAACTGAAACATGGGCTGTGGAGTGCATCAGTCTCAGTCCTGGGGTCTGTTCTACTGAGGCGTCTGTGGCTTCCACCCGAGCTGTGGGGCTCAGTGGCCCAAGGCTCTGAGCAGGTGGAGGAAAGGACTGGAGCCTACATTTGGGGTTAGTAGGAAGGATAACTCAGAGTAAATGATCATGCTAATCAATATGTGTTGCGCTTCCTTTGAAGCTATTTTTCCTCCCAACAATTTTAGTTTGGGCCATTTTTTTTTACCCTTTTCTTTTGCCTAGTCATGAAAAATACTTCAGATATGAAAGGAATGAATTTACTCTGATGACACTTGATCTACGATCAAAACCCCAGAAATTAAGCGGACACCATGCAAGACAAGCTGATAATTTTATTTTGTCATTACTGAAAATCTCTCTTAATCTATAAAGAACTATGCTGTTGGTTAGAGTTGATGAGCAGACACAGTGAGGTTGAGGCACTTCGGGCCAACAAGGGAGTGGAAGAGAAAAATACAGCATTTCAAAGTCAGCGATTAAGTAACCCTCAATTTAAATGAGCTTGTTTTAGTCTAGACCGCACTTAATCCACTCTACACTTACATAGAGAAATGTTTATCACTTTTATTTCTGAGACTCGATCTCAGAGAAATAATGAAATTCCATTGGCTCTTTTACTAACCTCAGATAATAACCATTAATTAATTAACTCATCAAGGGAAAGAAACCATAGAGATCATCAAGATTCTAAGGCTGACAAATTAGCAATGAAAAAGATATATGGGGCTCTCTTTACGAAGGTCACTAACTTATCTTGTTGTACCAGGGAGGTGATGGCAGGGATTTATCTCACTAACATCAATTAGCATTTTTCCAATGCTGCCTGCATGTATTAGGTGGTATTTGTCACAAAATATAATAATAAGGTGTTAGTGGAACTATTTATAAAATTTAATATGCTCTCTTTCATAAGTCACAATAAACATTTTTTTATTTATCCTAGGTTATCCAGCTTGCTTGTCTACATACTCATGCACACATACACTTGAAAAATAGAAATATTTTTAGACTTTTGATTCTGTGTTTTGTTGTTTAACTTTTGGAAAAATTTCAATGAAACACAACAAAGCTCTTTTATTTTAGTAATCCTAAACTTGGAGCTATATTCTTTGTCTGTTCTATTTTGAAACAGCTAAACAACTGTAATTCTAGGGAGTATTTCTTTAAACATTATTTTAATAGTCATAGTGATCTTGGATTAAGGGAAGCTGATATAAAACTGGGAAACTATGGACAGTTGGGCCTGTATCTCCTTATTGACACGAAGTCCCATCAAGTGACTGGTCCTGGGATGTAAGAGAGGACTGCAAGTCTACAATACCACATAAGTCACTCTCCACATCAGAAGCAGAGAAATCTTGAAAATATACAGTCATCCTCAGGATACGAATGTGACCCAAATAACGGACACTGCCTTCAGAAATGGGAGAATCAAATGTGCAATGAAACCACAGGCCTGCTAGCTCAGAAATGGAGTGTCAGTAAGACAATTTCTGACTTCACAAAATAACACCCAGGAGCAAAATCCATGACATTCAGCTGTTGTTTTGATAGAGATTATTCATTCTGCCCCCAACCACATTGTCAGAGGTCTGGTTTATGGAGATGATTGTACCACTCATAAAGTGTCATACTAGTTATCGTGTTTCCCTGCTATGTCTTTGGGAAACACATCCTCTCTAAGTAAGCCCTCCTTTCAGGGACAAGATCGGAATTGGGAAGGAAAGCTTTCGCCATAAGATAGTCTTCAGGCTTTTCCCTTTGTAGTATATAGTGAGATGTGCTGGCAGAAAACACAATTTGACAAATGATTTACTGCACAACTTCTTGGAAGGAAGTTATTCCGATTTACTGGGAAAATAACACAATATGTTCCCCACTGCTTTATTAACATCCACAGACTTAGGGAATCGTGGCACGATGAAGGGTTGGGAGAGATTACTTTTTTAAAGTGATTGTTTCACTCTAAAAATACACTACATTCACGGGTATATTTCACAATGTTATTTCAAAATAGATGTCTCAGCGCTCAAAATAACTGAACATGATCCACTCAATTATGTAGAATTCCAGAATATGCGTTTCCTCCTGCACACAGTTCCCTCAATGAGGTTCCCAGGTTCGGTGTGTGCCCTTTGCAGTCATGATTTATGCTTTCTAATACAAACTGTTATTTAAATCTCCACCCTGCCAGGAAGCATATAGTTAGTTAACCATTGGAAAAGAATCCAACTTGCTTAACTCACTAACAATAGTTCCTTCATCAACAAAACTTACACACCAATCAACAACCCCCAAAGCCATCTTCTAGTCCCTGGAATTTTCACTGTCAGTGCATTCATTTGAGTCAAGATGTTAGCCATTGAAAGTTGAGTTAAAATGGACACATTTGCAATTTGGGGATAATATAGGTTAAAAATCAGAAAATAAGTGCTAATGAGTAATCTACTCTCCTTTCTAACATCTAGCCAAAAAATCAATCAATAAAAATGGAATCTAGGACCTGAACAGAGAACATGCATGTTTTAATGCATGAAAGCCACAGGAGAAGGTGCACACCAGAATAAAGAGGGTGTGTATGTATGTGTGTGTGTGTGTAATTTAAGTTCACTTTTCAAAAGCTATCTAATATTTAAAGTCTTTTAGAAAAAGGGTGAAGTAGGCAAGGTGTTATTGGATATACATAAAATAATTAGTGAATTTGTCTTCTTTTCTAAAGCAAATTCTAATTAAAGATTGGGATTAAGATGCTCAGCGAATAGATAGGTATGGGCATCCATAAATCAACAAATAAAGTTTATAAATTTTGTCAAAATGATATATTTGCTCATTAAAAATAAGTCAAATGTTTATATGCACAATGATTTTGAAATGTGGATGGATTTCTTTATAAACGGTTGGGGGTTTAAAACAATCATGTTCTACCAAAAAAAGTGTGGTTGTTGCATTGGTGGTGACTCAATAGATATCATACAGAAAAGAGAAGACGTCACAGAGGGAGCACAAGGCTGTAACTTTAACTTGACGGAAGAGTATGAACGGATTCGAACTCTGATCAGTTGGTTAGCAGCCAGGCTCTAGTCTGGCACTAGTAGAGCTCTTTTTAACTTCTATACATCAACGATTACGATGATTTTAATAAATTCATTGTCTAAATAGTTTGAGAAAAGCTGTGTGGAACTAAATCTACAGTACTTGACATACAATTGAAAATAGAAATGATATGGTTTTTCTGTACTAAACACTCATATATAGCTTTCTTTGCATATTTCCTTAGAAAGTTTTGTGTTTTCTATTATTTAGTAAGGAAAGCCCGGTAAAGCAATGGTGGAAGCATCGGGCTGCTAACTAGAGCGGTAGCTCACACTCCCTGGTCGGTCCCCAAGCCAGCAGGAGAACGATGTGGTAATCTGCTTCCATAAGGTTGTGCAGCTTTGGAACATCATCTCTGTGTTTGTTTGTTTTTTCCCCCAACACTTTTATTGGCACATTTTTTTTGCAAACCACACAATTCAATAGTTCAATTGTTCAATCATATTAAGGATAATTGTACAAACATTACCACATCAATTTTAGAGCATACCAACACTGTCACCCCCATACCCCCACTCCCCCCCGACCACCAGCACCACCGCCGGCTATGGTTACAATGCTTTTAAGATGAGTTCTGCATTCATAGTCCATTCTGCCTACCATGTGGACTTAGTTGATGCCTCACTTAGATGGTTGCTTGTGTGAATACAAGCCTTGAAAACCTTGGACACCATTCCAGTTGATAGCCAGGCACCATCTGCTTTCTTCACCACACTTTGTTGTAGCACCCTTATCTTCAGTGATCATTTCATGCAGGTGAGTATCTGGAAGGGCCACGATGTAAGAACTGCTTATTCTTTAGTTGAAGCTAGGACAATTTACTTTGTCCTGTAGGTTCACTGTGAGTTTGAATCAACTTGAAATCAGTGCATTTGGTTTATTACTTATTACTACTGGGCAACAATTAACTTGGGTTGGTTTCATTTTTGAGCTTCAGAAAGGAAGAAACATCACATTATCTTAATACTACGAACAATGCCTAGCCTTTGGGCATGACACAAAGTGATAAATGGAGAGGAAAATTAAGACAGTGGGAAGGAGAGAGAAGAAACATACAAGATGAGGAGACAGCCAAGTGTTTTTCTCTATACTGCATTAGCCTGTACAAATTGTGAAACTTACTGTTTAAGTACTGTGCAGCCTCTCCTAAATTATAAAAAAAAATTTGTTTTTGGTGTTCAACAAATTCAATTTCTAAAAATATTGACACAAACCTGTTGTAGTTTTTGTTGTTAGCTTCCATGCATTTGGTTCTGAGTAATTTTAAATATGACATAAGGAAACATTGCCCTATATATTTGATGTGTTTGAGTTATCATCTCTTACTGTATTGATTTCCTATAGTTAATGAGCAATAGGTTTGCTATGTGAGCAAACCAAAAACTTTAAAAACACTCAGGATTATTATTTTATAGACTGTATATCAGACCTCTGATGCAGGCCTTGCTGGATGAAAATCAAGATATTGGGTGGCTACATTCCTTTCTAGAGACTCTAGGAAATGCAATTCCTTTGGGTATCCAATCATTGAAAGTTCTTAAAGGATACCCACATGCCTTCGCTTTTGGATGGCTTCACCTTCAAGATCAACAACATTACATTTCTCTGACCACACCTGCTTAGCCACATCAACCTCTGACTCTCCAATTTCCCTCTTCCACTTTAGAGACCTCATCATTACTTTAGGCCTTGTGAGCCTTTGTGATTACCTTGTGAAATGCTTTTTACTCTCAGATGACAGCAGGAAAGAGCTGCCTTGCAAGACAATGAATGATGAACCCAAGCAACTCCATCTTGAAAGAAAATGAAAGTCCTGCACAGCCCAGCAGAAATGCTGAGGCACAGCAAAGAAGTAAACAAGTGGACTAGCAGCTCCCCAGACACATCTGAGAACCCTGATAAGACCCAGAATGACGTCAAACGGCCCGCTGAACTGCCTATATAAGCCCAGGTAGAGAGACAGAATTCAGAGAGCTAGGAACCAAGGAGACATCAACTCCTGCTCTCTCCAACTCTACCTAGGATGAGTACACCCATGAAAGCAATGTTTAATGGGACTATGATGCTGAATTAATTGTGGGTTATCCTCATAGTAATAAGTTAAGTTAGCTTTAAGATTGTTAGATTGTTCGATGTGTGTTTGCAATGAATAAACCGAGCAATCAAAAATGTCAAAGAGTGTTAAATGAATATCGATTGCGCCCCTCAGGACACTTTCCATAGTACATGATAATCTCTTCATTGCAAATGCATTGATTTACCTAAAGTTTCAAGATCCATTTTCTGCGGTTAGATACATATTCACAGGTCTAGGATGTTACAATGTGTCCTTCTTAAAGAAAGGCAAGAGATAATTATTCTGTATATCATTGCACTGGATTGAGTTTCTTTATAAAAGCTTTCCAACAGTGAGTTTGTTTAGTTTAAAAATCCACCCAATAAAATTGGTTTGCTTACAATTGGCCTAAAGGATTAGTCAGTTTATAAAAAGCCAGGCCCTGCAACTGACAAAGAATGTCCATATCTAATCAACCAATCTCACAGAGATTTTAAGAAGCCTCCTAATTCTGGAGAGCTAATAGAGAACACTGCCCTTTGGACCTGGAGTCCCTATGCTGAGAACCTCTTAGACTCAAACAGGAAGTATAGATTGAGAAATAGAACACTGAAGATCAAAAGAGATGGCTCCAATTGGAGAGTCGGCCAGGAGACCGAGAAGCAGTGGTGGGCAAATCCTTACAAATCCTAAGGAGTAGACAGAAACAGAGGTAGTGGCTGAAGTGGAACCAGAAGAGGAGACAGTGAGTAGACTGTAAGGTACAGCTGATAGGCCAGAGGAGCCACCCTTTGCCAAGCCTGCCAAGTGCATAATTGAATTGCCTCTTGGTGAGTTTACTGGTGGATGAAAAGATAAGCAGGTCTCCTTTGAGACACAAATTGGTCTTCTTTTAGACACTGAGACCCCTTGCTGGTACTCTTCCCAAGGCATGCTCTATGTATATTACCACCCTCTTCGTTCCAGTTTAAATCATTGTTCATGCCCTTCAGTTATTAAAGTTGCACTTACAGTCATCTTGTTTTCATGAGTTGACTGTGACCATTCCAATGAACCACTGAACCCCAAAGAAGAGAGAGAGAGAGGAGCATGAGCCTGTGGCTGAATTCATGCATAAATTAGGTAAGTGGTGTATAATTATTATTACAACTATACATGTAAGGTTTTTCTTTTCATTTTCTATGAATGTTCTTACCATCTTGTTTTCATTCACAATAAATTGGTAGCTAACTATGAGCAGTTACTGGATTAAGAAAAGTTTGAGGTTTCCATATAATAAATTTTTATGGACTGGCTACTGAGAACAAGGAAGCTCCATATGTAATAACATGAAATTATAATTACAGTAGATAAAATGCCAACTACATTTGCGACAGCCATAAACTCCAGTTTGTTTGTTTTGGATTCTGACCTACCATGTCACTACCTAAGCTTCTATACTGACTTTTTGTAGAAAGCAATGTATGTGTATTAAAGGAAAAGAAAATCACAAAACAAATTAATTTCAAAACAAAGTAACACATCATATTGTAATGTAGTTTATCTTACTAAGAGTGGCATGGGACCTGTATATATTTGGGAGTATATATATTTTTTCAACCTTATTCTTGAATAGCACATCAATACTGAGAATAAAAAGAAGAAATTCAGTAGATTTTGCTTTTAAAACAGAGAAAAGAAGAAAGCTGAGACTCATTTCACACAAGAAAAATTATTAAACCCAGGACAGGTAAACTCTAGATATGTCAATTGTCTTGGAAATAAAGGAAATTGGAGTTTAAATTACTTTTGAAATGTTCTCAGTTTTTACTACAAATTACTAGGAGGACTTAAAAAACTTAATGGGAAAGTCCCATTATTTTTTATTCCATTTTCCCATGAACTTTTAAAAGTGCCCTCATACTTACTGGCCTTACAATTCATGGTCATACTATGTGAATCATTTTACATTTTAGCCCTGAGCTGTCTTGGCATCTGCTCTGTGATCAGTTTTTCAAGGAACATCTGCTGTGATAGTTTTACTTGATTTTTTTAGCCCTTGTTGGCTTCTACTCTGGACAGCAACATGCTGCTGAGATTTGATTCAAGCTCACAAAACAGCAACTTGACTTTCAATTTTATGTCTCTGTTTTCCAGTTCCCAGGTTTACAACAATGCATGAGCCTTTTCCAGCTCATGAAATCCTTTCCTCTCTCTTTCATGACAGTTCTTCTTTACAGGCTACCAAGCAAGAACACTGCTAAATTCCTTACTATAAAATATGAACATTTAATAGTTATACAGATAGCTTTTAGAAAAATTAAAAGTGGAACCATATTTTCCATTTGGGGATTGAAATTCGGAATTCATTTCAATGTAAGTCAAGATGTTATTTTTATTACAAATGAACCTGAGCATATTATTATGAGATGTATTAATGATCTAAATTATTGTGGTGTGAGTATGTTTACATCATATTCTGAATAGAGGTCAGATAAAGTAGGCTCTAGTACTTCTTGATCCACACTTTGTGCTTATGGGGCTAGAAAAATCAGTATGGCTAGTTTCATAAAATAGAAGAATTTGGTTCATTGGAATCAGGTAATCTAAAAGCTTGTCAATCAGGTCACAGCCTCTCTTCCTCTGCTTTACCTTCCTATTGACAAGCCATATGAACCATGCTGATGGCAGCCAGGGCTCTGGAGATGCTTCCACTGCAATTGGATCTGCAGGACTTTCCACCCACCAGCTTGTGAACTTCCTGCATTCGGCATCATTGCATGTGTTGTGTGAAACTGAAGAGGAATCCATGGGCTAATGTTGGATTTATGGGCTAATATCACACTTATGGGCATGGTCTGGACTCGGCAGGGATTGTTTTATTGATGCATAATTACTTCTTGATATAAAGTTCTCTCTTACGCATATATGCTTGTCAATAAATTTGTTTCTCTAGTCCAATGGTTCTCAACCTGTGAGTTGCTACCCCTTTGGAGGTCGAACAACCTTTTCACAGGAGTCACCTGATTCATAACAATGGCAAAATTGCAGTTATGAAGTAGCAACGAAACTGCTTTTATGGTTGGGGGCAGGGTGTCACCACAACATGAGGAATGGTATTAACAGGTTGTGGCATTAGGAAGGTTGAGAATGACTGCTTGAGTCAACCCGGTCTAACAGAGCTACAAAGAGAAATGATCAATAGATCAAGGAGAACCCAAACAGAAACTGCAAACTACCTTCAAATCAAGTAGACTTATGTGCTCTTCTACGGAAAAAAAATTATATATATACTTACTCCATACTTATTGACTATATCTTTGTATTTGACATTTTGCATATAGGACAATAGTATATATCTACTAGCCAACTGCTTATTGCATTAATGACATGTGTCTGGCAGTAAAGAACGCATGAGGGGCCAGGTAAGAGTAACATGATCTGTGATGGGTAACGTTAAAGTGTCAACTTGATGGGGTCACAATTCATAGTTAGAAAATGATGATTTGGCAATTATGTGATGGCATAACTCAGTGATTATTCAATTAGTCTTTATTCAGTTTGTGATTCAATGTGGTTATTCCCCATTTTTGCAAAACACTGAGTTTCTCAAACCAATGTGGTCTTTGAAATCAAACCTTATTGACAAGAAGATATGATCAAATCCTCATTCATCAACAAAATTAGATTTCATGGCTCAGGTCACTATGGGAAGATCAGCATGATGTGAAGTTTAGGATGACCACATCAGATCACAGAATAGAGAATGACCACATCATTAAATAATAGTCAAATAGACACAAAAGGGCTTCTAAAAAGTCGATAAACATTGTATTATCATTTAATTCCATGTTGTCATGATTTTTTGAGCACCCATCATATATGTCACATATAGAATAGTGGCTCGTGGTGTGACTTCTGGCGTTCATGAAATTTCTTTTGCATTCATGCTTTAAATACATACTCAAATATTCTCTTTCTTCACTACACTCGGATTTCTATGCTACATATCTGTACTAATCATTATGGAGGAGAAGAAAGGAACATAGCTATAATGGAACCATTGAGCACTAACTATGGAGCTATAGAATTAACTGTAGAGATGTGTTGATTTTATCTTGTTTGATACAATTAGCTGTGGTATTCAGCACTGCCACCCTTCCCTAGAAGCTGTGTGAACATAGGTCCTTTACTCTATTTTTCTTATTCTCATATTTTGTAGAGAAGTTGTTCAGGATATAAGACTGTGTACTGACTACAAGTGTCCATCTTAATGGTAATATTTATGGTCTCCTCTATCCAGTAAGGCCTCACTAATTTTTTTTAAAGATCAAATGCATTGTGTTAGCCTGGGAATTTTCTTTCATAGTTGTATTATATTTGTTTTATAGGATACATGGTATCACCATTATTATTTATTTATTGAACATAAATTATGTACCTGATTCTAGATCATAGAGAATTAGGAAGGCATAAACCTTGTCCTCATAAAATACTCATACTCTAGTGAGGAACAAAGAGATTAAGATCATGATGATAAGCATAAATAGGTTACATGTCACATAGTGATGTGATAACAAAGTGTAAGCCAATAAGAGGGATAGAAAGCATTTCGGGTAGGGTTTTAAATTTTAGATCTAGGTTCCAAGTGTGATTTAATGTTGTTTCAAATCACTAAATTCATGAAGGAGTGAATGACCCAGTCTCAAAACTTGTCCACCAGGCATCAAATGTTTTATATTGGACACTTCATTTTGGATACTAAAAGATCAATTTAAAAGCAAGCATAATCCTGAATACATTGAAACCAAAGTATGGATTCTAATTAAACTATGCATTTCATTTACATCACTTGTCCACTAATCCTACTTCTAATGTGCTTTATCATAGCCAGAAACATTGTAATCAAGCAATAGATTTGGAACTGTCA
The DNA here is from genome assembly GCF_000313985.2 of Echinops telfairi. Classification (NCBI taxonomy): domain Eukaryota; kingdom Metazoa; phylum Chordata; class Mammalia; order Afrosoricida; family Tenrecidae; genus Echinops; species Echinops telfairi. The sequence goes on along the minus strand of NW_022103908.1, from coordinate 17,677,886 downwards.
AATAAGAGTCAAGGCAGTCACTCTATGGAAGCCACAATAAGAGTAAAATGATGTCTGAAAAATATTAAAAATTGAGGTGGTAATATAAACCAATGCTTTGTCTACTGAATTTCTTTACTCTTATAACTACTGTAAATCTAAATGAAGTTAAAACCCACTGAAGTGGAGTGGATTCCAACTCAGACTAACCAAATATGGGATCTCTGAGACGGCAGATCATTATGGCATATTGCCTCATCTTTGTACAGGAGGATCTAGTAGGCTTGAACTCCTGACCTTGAAGTTGGCAACCCAACCTCTCACCCAATGTTGAACCTTCCTTTAAAAGAAGGTAAAACTCTGCCATTGAGTTCATGCTGACTCCTAGCAACTCTATAGGACAGAGTAGAACTGCCACTTGAGCTTCTAATCCGACTCATAGACAACACTCTGCCCCTTTCCAAGTTTCTGTATAAGAAAGAGAACAGTAATAAAAGATAAGAAGTAAAGAAAAAGTAAAGCTACTAGGTTTCAGTTCAAACACACACGAGTTTACTACAAACAAAATATGTTTAAACATGTGTCTGCATCAGTGAGTTGCTGCAGATACATTTTCCCAGGACTACACCTATTTTAATCTTGCTAAGGCTTCATTAAGAAAAAAAAGTCCTTTCAAAACTGCGTTTTCTATGGGAATGGACCAGTTTAATTCAAGCAGAGAGGTCAGCTTCGAAGGGTATAGAAACGTTTGTTGGGGTGGGGTGTTTCCAAATGGATGATCTAAGTATATTCCCTTGAAAAACACAGGATATCCACAGGGCTTATTATGAAGACCATTAAGAAAATTCAATGTTTGTGAGGAAAATGCCAGTGATTTTCATGACCCTTTTCCACCAACCTAAATAGGTTACCTTTTCTTGAGGACTAGGAACATTGTGGGTGGGTGGGTTCACTTAAATTGTACTAACTGTCCAATCTGTCTTGGAAGAAGTATGTTCAGAGGGCTCCCTCGAGGAAAGGATGGCAAGATTTCTTTGGAAATATTATCAGAAGAGGCCATTATTTTCAGAGAAGGACATTATGCTTGGTAAAGCAGAGGGCCAGCGAAGGAGAGGAAGGCTCTTCACGTAATGGACTGACACAGGAGCGGCAACAGTGGGCTCAGGTTTAGGACCATTTGTAAGGCTGGGGCAGGATTGTGCTGTTTTTCATCTCCTTTGGTCATACGATCCCCATGGCTCAAAAATGACCCAATAGCACCCAACAACAACAACAACAACTGTTAACGTTTTCCCCACTCAAACACAACTTTATCATATGTGAGTAACATATTTCTGGGTTTGCCCAAATCAGTGGTCATGCTGCTTGCATGGAAAAGAGCAAGAACACATTTATCAATAGTACAGGATCGCTGAGCTGTAAGGACAAAAATCCAAATAAAATCCTTGAGCAGAGAACAATGAACACCTCACAGATATTTGCTACCATAGGCAGAAATCGAATATGATTCCCAAATCAACTCTAGATATCTTTCTCGTGATCTAGACTAACAAATCCTCAGAATTCCAAACTTTATTATATCTATATGGCAACATTTTGAAATCAATTTTATTAAGAACTTACTTCTATGTTTAGTCCCTTGGAAATATTTTTTTCCTAAATCTTATGTTAAACTACCTCACTCAAGCAATCAATATTTTTCTTCTCAAAGTTAGATGCTTTATTCTTGTTTTACTAGTGCTAATTATGGGTTTACTAGGGTTTCACAGATACGTGGCTTAGAAATGAGGTGATTAATAACAAGAACATGTAATCATGAGACAGTTGTTTACCTGAAAAAAGAGGATGAATAATTTAGTAGTCACTGCATTGTATTTCTAGTATGCTTGAGCCAAATATAGTTTATAATTGGGTTTCAACTCTATAAATTAATTCAATAATTTACATGGCACTGTAAAACATTATAGCACAGATGATATACATACCTAATTCATCACTGTGCACATCTTTATGTGTTATATGCTATTTGCTCCCACAAGATTCTTATTCCCTATAATAAAACTGTCTGATCTTTATCCAATTCCTCTGAGTATAAAGGTGTCAATAAATAATGCACAGACAAATAAATGCAGCAATGAACAGATACTAAGGACCAATAGATCAATAAGGATGTGCATTAGTGTCTGCGTCTCAGAGACGGTTTAACTTAAAGAAAAGCACCATTGCACAATCACGCTTTGCTCTTTCCTCCTTACAAGCTCTCCTTCTAATCCTCTGAGAAACCAACGCAAAGGAGCACTCAGAACACACACACACACACACACACACACACACATCATAAAGGAAAATACAGGCAAAGGATTATTATTTTTGAAATACTTCTAGAAATTGCTTCATATAATAGAGTGGCACATATTATATAAAAAAGGATAGATAACTAACAAGCTTGATACCACCAGCAGAAACCAAGGAGGTAGATTAGAAGACTGAGACTAAGCTTACACCTCTGATTTTTAACCGTTTGTTGTTGTTGTTGTTACTGTTGTTTTTAATTTCAAGGGATAAGATATTCTGTTATTTTGAAAAAGCATTTGTCTTTTCTTTGGAAGGTAAGTGTTGTTACTATAAAAATGTGCTACAAAAGATATTTATGTGTGTGCCTGGTGGAAGCAGAAATCCAACGTTACCTAGTCCATGTGTGGGGTTGTGACTAATTGCTTTTAGAAGCATAACTGAGCAATATCTGGGCCTAGATACATGAATGTATATAATCAGTAGGCCAGTTTACTAATGTGCAATAAGAACGTCAGAAGAGATTAGAAAGTTTGAGTGGTCTGACTATTTTCATGGGCTGTGCCGGAGCAAGTGAAAGAAAGATGAGGGTGTAACGGTTATCAGGGGAAGAAATTCAATGCTGGTTTTGTATATGAAGAAGACCTGATAAGGGTCTAAAATGGCCCAGCAGAACCAACTCACCATATGAACAGTATTTCTGACAAAATTCAAATTCTTAATTCTATTACCTATAATTTGCTTTTCTGGCCTAGTCTGCATGGGCAAGGCCAATATTTATCTCGGGGACTCTCCGAGTAATCCAGTTTCTTGGCTGACCCACTTCTTTCTTATGAACACAATCCTCTTTGGGTCGTGCTGAGACCTTCAATCAGCAATATCCTGAGAATATAGAATCACCCCAAACTTAAGTTTTACGGTACCTCACTTAAGGCATTTTCCAAGTTCTGGAAAGAGGCTCAAACAAGGTGCACACATTGCATCATATATTTTTATCAATTTGGCAAAAATTAACATATTTATTACTGAAAGAAAGTCTCATAAACTTTTTTAACTCAAGGCTCCACATATCTCTAATCTGCTCATGCTTACAGCCAAAAACAGCGAAGCCAGCTTAGTAGTCATTTATCTATAGCAAGGTGATTCTTTTTGTGTGTACCTCCTAATTTTAAAGTTCAAGTCTCATAAAATCATTTTATTTCCTTTTTAAAAAAATTCTTCAGGGGCTTTTCAGGCATTTCCCAATTACGTGACACCATATGGCAACTTTAAAAATAAAATGAAACGCCAAAGCTCAGAGCAGAATTGTGTCTGGCATGTGAGTGCGACTTTACTTAAGAGTTTTCTCAAGCAGACTGTAGTTACGGTCTTCGGCTTAAATGGGCCTGCGTTTTGCAAGCTCCTTTAGAAAGGAGCAGATATGTAATAAGCAACGTACATGCAGTGTTCCAGATCTACACACTTTATTAATATTTTATTATGATATTTTCTGGGTAGACAAGTTAGTAACCAGGGTTAATATCTATTCTTCCGAGTTTTTTTTGTTTTGTTTATCTCATAATAAAACTCCTCCAAAAACTCCCTGCCATCATTGTCATAGATGAGTGGAGGCTGATTCATACTGGTCTTATAATACAGGGTAGAATGTCCCTGTGAGTGTCTGAGATTGTCACTTTTTATAAAACTATAAAGCTGCATCATTGTCCTGTGGAGCAGCTGGTAGTTTCAAACTGCGGACTTTAAGGATTGCAGCCCGATAGCCAATATCCCATGAGACTCCTCCATATCTCATAACGGAATTCCCTAATTGTGTTATATGTAGAAACTGATACATATGAATTGTACAGGATTTGAGATTTACACAGACTCCTTCTCCTTAAAGATAGCAAGGCAGAGATAAATGTTCTATTCCCAAGGGTGATCAAAATAATTAGAGTCATTTTAACACATGCTATTGGCTTTTCACAGATTAGTGGCTTCAATATCTGTGGGCTATCTTGCACATTTTTTAAAAGCTAAAGTAAGAGACATAAATTAGATTTCAATGATGGTTAAGCATTGGAGAAAATAAAAATACATGTCTGTATTATTCTGCCTATTGAAAATATGTTCAGGGTCAAAACAACCTTTGGAAGTAACTATCATTAATTGCATTTTCTAGGCAGAGAAATTAAAGCTTATAAATGTTCTAACATTTAAAGTAAGTTTGAGGGCTAGAATTCACAATTAGCTTGTCATTATCCCTAAGCCTATGCAGAGTAATATATAATATCTTATAGCTTACATAGGACTTAACATATGTTATTTTTGTTTCACCATTCACATCCCATTGAGGATTTATAGGTATGTAATCTGAAATTCAGAGGAGGGTTGAATCACATTAAAATAATTTTATGATGTACTCTGCTGAGTCAAGGCATTAACCTCAAGGTACAGATGTAGTTGAACCTGATTTCATAATCCACTATACCATGCTGCTAGAAAATTTAATCCATTGTTGTATATGAGTATATTCTCAAACTATGACTAATATAATTATATAGTAATGAAATAGTTTTCCATTATCAGCTATCTTGAAATTGGTAACAGCTATAAGACAAAAGGAATCACAAAAACTATCAGTAGAGGTACTTTCTACAAAGCTTATGATTAGGTTGCCATGGGATGTAGAAGCAATTATAGAAAGAACAACAAATGATGATTTTGATGATTCAAATTTTACAATAAGAAAGGAAAAACACATTCTAAAAGAAGTGTTAGTCTTTAAAACAAATATGTTTTAAGCCTTGGTCTAGTTTGACTGAAATTATAATTTTACACATCGTCTTTAAGAGAAGATTCCTCATTTTCCCTTCAGCAGAATTATTTTTATATTTGGAATATTTGAGGAATATTTGGTTGAAAGCATAGCCCTGCTTCTAAGTCAAAGAGGTATCATCCTGCAAGACTTCACAGAGACTTTAATAAGTCAATGTGTCATATGAAGTCCTGAAGAAGACTGTGTAATATGAGATATTTTCAAAATATATTTAGTTTAATCTCAATAATTCATTGCATAATCCACCTTATGATACTTGATATTCTGAAAACTCTACTTTGAGGGGCATAGCTTTTGTTAGTTTCTCCTATCAAATGATAATCATTCCCAAATGAATAATCCATAGAGAAGTAAAACTAATGATGCTCTGTTTAGGCAGAAAGGGAGAGGGAGAGGAAAGGGGCACATGTGAGCTAACACACTAGCTATCAAGAAAATTGCTCACACAATTGTAATTGTAAATCGGGTTCCAAGTCCATGGGCTGGAGGCTTCTTCTGGCTCACTTAGCGTCAAGGGTTGATGAAGGCAAGATCAGTAGGAACACCACAGGCTGGTGACTACAGTGGTAAATGAATACAAGGTCAACAAGCCAGGTTTGTGACTGGAAAGGCCAATGAGCCCATGTTTGGCAGGTCAAATGACAGGTCAGACGGCAGGTGGATGACAGCTCCAGGGATCAGCAGAAAATATGGCAAGGCATTGACTCAAGTTCAAAGAATAAGAGGCTCATGAGCCAGATGCAGAATACAGACTCACCAAAAAGCAAGTGAGCTTTCTACAGTGTCTATTTTTATGGTAAGTAGGTCACAACCCCTGGAAACCTCTTTCAATTGCATCATGGCTGTAACTAGAGTAGGAGGGTGACATTCCACCCCAAACTTCTTACAACTGCTTAGCTACTTGCAACAGTTCCATTTGTGGAGTGGATTACATTGTGTTATGTCACATTATGGGGTATTATTAGGCCTCAACTGCCAAACCACTGAGAATTCTGTCCCATCCAAGTTGACACAAAACCTAAATATCACACACTATAACCTGTATAGTAACAGGACGGATTCATGCATACTCCAATACAAACACTTTTAGTGAACATCCTGTGTGCAAATACTTTTTGTGCTAATTTAATGGTAATAGTTATAAATCCATAACTTATGGAACACATTTGAATGAGCAAAGTATCCTTTTAAATATATGACAATGATTCAAACACTGATACTGATGCCAACCTACTTATTAGCAAAGACAAACTGCCAGATAATGGATGGTTGATTAAGTAGGATGATGAATTATTTATTGTCTGCAGAATTTGTTTCCCTTTAAATGTTTAAAACTTTGTGTGTGTGAAGGGATTTTATATTTCTAATCTTCAAATATGAAACATTTAATAATGTAAGTGTCACTAATAAAAACTAAAGATTCAATAGAGGGAAGGGTGGTTTGAGAGACTATAATTCCACCTTGTGCATAGCCATACCTGTACTTGAATCCAACCTATGTAAATGTGTAACTGGTGAACTAGACGAGTCATTAATATCCCTAACGTCAGTTTCCTCATCTCCTTCAAATGCTAATATGATGGATTAAAAATGAACATGAAACATGATAAGTGTCCAGTGAACGGTTATAATAGTAAAAAAAAAAGGTTAAACATTTGTATCACTTTTATTTAAAGAAATAACTGTTTTTTAAAACCTAGACATTTCTCTCTTTAACCTACTAAAGTTGCTTGATAACTGAATGTAATTATCATAATACTTTATAACAGTAGCCAGTTATTTTTCTAAATGCCCTGAGTTAATTTCTTCATTCAGGAACATCATAACAACAAGTTAGGGAGAAAGATTGATACAAGTTATGATGTTTAAAGACAACCCAAGCAGTGCGGTTCCACGGGCTAAGGGGGTGTTGATGGGCCTAAAGTTGACTACTACTCATCGTAATGTTGGCTCTACATTTCAATTGAACTCCTGATCTCTGCATCCGATCGGAGCTCTTAGTAAGTACTAGACATACTTCAGCAGATGTGTATTAGATGTGTACTGTCTTTATGCCCATTTCCTAGCTTTCATTTTAAAAAGGTGGGGGTGGGGGTGGTTGGGGGTTTATATTAGTCCTGTGTCTGGTGCTAGGGTGTTTAATCATTCTATATTCAAGTCAATTTTTGTAGTCCCATGTCAACCCATTTCCTTGCCAGTCTTCCTGTTTTCTTCCTCTACTTTACCAAGTGAGTTAGTTTATTGTGTCAACCTGATGGATAAACACATGTGGGGTTAATTGAAGGGCAGAGAGATAAATGGCTCGGTGAGCCTCGCCTTTCTAGTTCTCAGGTCTCTTGATTTCTGATGGTTGGACCAGGGTGCAACTGCCTTAGCCAGTTCATTGCTTCAGCTGGCAAGACTGACTTCTGCAAGACATCCCCGAGGAGAAGCTGCACACACCTACCCTGATGCAGCCCTGGGTGTTGGAGCAGCCACATGGAGACACCTGCCAGCACTGAGATGCTTACATGTTCACTGATTCGGCTTTCCTCCTGCAGCTGGCATTATAGTGTGTGTTTTGTGAGATGGAGGAGGACTTTGTGGATTGGTGTCGGACATATGGGTTAATGTTGGACTTGTGGGCTTGGGCAACACTGGATTGGGATGTTTTCTTGATATTCACTTATCCTTTACATAAAACTCTCTCTTATACATATGAGTTTTTGTGGATTTGTTTCTCTAATGTATCCAGACTAACACACCAAGTGTGATATTCTTTCCCAGAGAATGATTTCTCCTGATTACATGTCCCAAGTATATATAAAATCTTACCATTCTTTCTTCTCAGGAACATTCTGACTATAATTCTCTCAGGTTGGATCCCTTTGTTCATCTAGCAGTGTATACTATTTTCAAAGGTCTTCATGAACCTCATAAAGACAGCGGTTTTCTTGGCTCTTCTATCGTCACTGTCTAGTGTTCACGCAGGGCCTGGTGCCACTGGAGTTGTGGGTCAGGTGGTGGCTACCACAGGAGGAACAGCTTGAACCACCAGCTGCTCCAAGCCAGGAAAAAAACCAATCCAAACTCACTTAATCAGATGGATTCCAACTCACAGCCTCTCCACAGGACAGGGTACCTCCACCCCAGTGAGGGTCTAAACCCCTAACTCTTAACAGGATTAGAAAGCCTCATCTTTCTGAGCCCACTTCAGTAACCTGGAATTCCCATTCCTTGTAATGTTACTAATAATTTTCCATTATCCACACATTCAAGTACCTTTGCACAGTCAGTAAAACACAAGGAAACATCTTTCTGATATGCTGCTTTCATCCAAAACGCATGTGACATCATTTTTTTATGTAGGGAATATATAAACAAAGAAAACAAAATACCAATAGAGATAGACCCAGTTGCTCTTGTTTCTTTATCTGTTTTAATGAATTAGTCTTTTTTTTTTCCGGCCTTCTACAGAATCACTAAAATTCTAAGTAAATATCATAGCATACACATTCTTCTAGCTTCTAGAATTTAGATAAAGCAAGTCTAAAATAATCTAGTGGACCTATCTGGTAGGAGACCAAGTTACTAAATACATTCTGTGTGTATTTACATTCTTTGCTATAATTTTGAGTTTTCAATTTTGAGTTTCAAATCTGAAACAATAAATCAAAAATATTAAGTGAAATTTGTATACCCATACATTCTGGGACACAATAGAACACATGTGAGAAAAATCATGGAAATGAGTATAATTTAAGATTAACATTTATTATTATTTTTTTAATTTAAGATTTTAATATAAACTTGATAGCTCGCTATTCTGGGCCTCAGTATCTAAATGGAATTCGGGATATATATAAAATGCCTTTTTATGGTGGATTAAGATCAACAGATCAATAGCAGTAAATAGAGGCTTAGCAGCTACAGTTCATATTACTATGTAAGGGTGTTAAAGTCATTGTCATACATTTCAAAGATTAATTCACTTATGCTAAATTATCCATAAATTATGAATTTGTAAACATTAGTATTAACTTACCAAAAGAACATATTTTCACACAGGAGTTTCAAGTGCTTTTATTGATGTATGTCTGAATCCATCCTGCTGTTACACATGCTGCATCAATAGTAATTCTAATTTGGGAATTATTATCATGCTATATGGAGAAACAATGTAACAGCATTTGGGTTTCCAATAGTGGAATTTTCAGAATACCAAATCTTACAAGGTGGATTGTGCAAAAAATATTGATATTAAATATATTTTAGATTTTCACCATATTGCATGCTCCCTTTTAAGACTTAATACAATGCATTATATGAAAATAATGATGCATCAGGATTGGAGGAAGGCGTATTAACAACCTGTAATATGCAGATAAAACACAGCTAGCTGAAAGTCAGGGGGGCTTGCAACACTTGCTGATCAAAAGGAAGGATCGTGCCTTCAGAACAGATTACTACTTAATGTAAAGAAGAGCAACATACTCACAACTGAGCCATAGGTACTGTCATGATAAATGGAGAAAAGGTATAAGTTGTCAAGGATTTCATCTTGCATGGATGAAACCAATGATCATGGAAGTGGCAGTCAAGTGATCAAAGGACACATTGCACTAAGTAAATTTGCTTCACAAGACTCTTTAGAGTCAACGGTGTTACTTTGAGGTTTAAGGTGCACCGGACCCACATCGTGGTATTTTCCATTGTCTCATATGCATATAAGGAAGGCAGAAGAAGAATCAATGCATTTGAATTGTGGTGTTGGAGAAGACTATTGAAAGTACCAAGGACTGCTAAAAGGACAAACAAATTGTCTTGGAAGAAGTATGGCCAGAATTTGTCTCAGCGTCAAGGATGTCAAGACTTTGTCTTAGATACTTTTGACATCTTGTCAGGAGCAGACAGCAGGCTTGATAAAGTAGAGGAGGAGGTAAAGAGAGGAAGACCCTCCCTGGGACCGTCTGGCATGGTGACTGCCACAATGGCGAGAGTGCAGAAACCGCCGTGGGGACAGCTCAGGACCTGGCATGTTTCACTCGGTTGTACATGGGATCACTATGGGTTGGAGCAACTTGATAGGACATAACAACAGCACCGCTGACATATAAAAGTCTCTGTAAAGTCCTATCATATAAATATCTGCTTAGCCTTGTTTAAATTAGTATATTTTCTATCATCTCTTATTACTGATGAAGTGTAGGACATGCTTTGGAAAATGATGATGTAAATTATAAAATCATATTTATATAGATCTCTGAATGTATTTACATAGATATAAGATATTTTAAAATTATTTTTCTTATTGTTCCATGATATAATTCATGTTCTACTCTAACCTTATTCAGATTTAAAACACTTGGTATTTATAAATAGAATGGTACATGTATGTGTGTGTATATATTTTTAAATAAGGTGCACTTTCTGTGGCATTATTTTTTTAAAATAGTAACAATTACTCTGATTGTAGAATCAGGAACCTTCATAGCATTACCACATGTCTGATAGTTGACCTAACATCAATAACTAAATTCTCAGAAATATTTTTCTAAAAATATCAAAGCAAGCTCCCCTTTCTTATGCCCTTCCATGGTCTTCTCAAATGCTAGATATAGCGACTATCTCTCCTAAGTCTTCTACACTATTCACGCAAGTCTCCAATTTATAACCTTACATGATTTCTAATCATTTGATAAAAGACTGCATTTATAAATATAGACTCTAAAAGAAAGAAAAGTAAACCTACTCTAGTTCCTCTGATTAGGCATCATTTATTTTCATTCATTATCCAAACACTCTAGGTCCGAGAAAGATGTAATGTGCTCTACTTTCTACAGTACAGTGGCCTAGAGGACAGTGGACATTTGCTAACACTGTCTTCCAAGTGAATGCCCTTGCAGTATTGAGGGGTAGGATTCTTGCATTTTTAGTATTCATCTAATTAAGACTGAGAATCTCTATTAGGCAATTTTGTATACAGAATCAAACCATTCTCTACATAACTATGGAGTTAGAATGTGACTGCATTTAACGTGTTATTCGGGGCACTAATAAGGGCTAGCATTTATGCGACAATTACTATTGATCTTCCAGACACTTGAGCTCACTGGTTCTTTCATGTAAGGGGGTAGTTACTGTATTAGTCCTTTTTCACAAAGGAGAAAAAGAAGGTTTGAAGAGTCTGGACGTTGCTGGAAGCTGTCATTAATTGTAATGTGCTACCCTTTCCCCCATGCCCATTGTTCATTGCTTTCAGTCGGCCAGAGTTCCTTCTGCCTACATTTCCTGGTGAAGTGAAGCAATCACTATCACCCATGGGCTCATTTTTTACCGGAGTGATTCAGAGATAGCCATGTTCCCTCTCAGAACAAAAGTGAATGAGCAAAGAGCCAAACAAAGGTGCTAAGAAATGTCACGTATGAGCCACTTCTGCTCTGGACCCTTGCGAACGTCTACTTCCTGTACCAGTGTTACCAATTATACCCGTGAATTCTCATACTGAATCCCCCCACATGATGACTTTTGGGTAAGTAGATTGAAAAGTTTCTATTTGGTCCTCTTGTATTTCCTGATTCTTTGCTTTACTTCCCAGTCTCCCCTTGGTTCTTATTTGTAAAAAAAAAAATTACAGTTATAAAAGTCTTCTCAAATCTATGGAAAGCATTCATGTGTGACACCATCATCCTTAATGAAATGCACAATCATCTCTATATATTTTAACTACTAAAATAAAAAATTCAAAAAGGGAAAATCTATTTTATAGATTCAGAGAAATGATGTAAGGCAATGATACGAAAGGGTTGCTGTTTCAGAGAACTACAACTGAGAGTTACCTCAGTGTTCTGTTTTTTTAAAAACCATTGGAAAATAAAGTCAAGTTGTGGGGGTAGGCAGACACTTAGAAGCGGATGGTCAGAAGTCAGAGCAAAATCATAAATCATACCAAGAAGACAAAGAGGAGGAAGAAACATGGCACAGAGGGTAAAAGAACTGAAGTCACAAAAGATCCAAGCAGAAGCCAAAGAGAAGAGGGTAAAAGGAAGGGCATGGTAATAAAGGGAAGAGTGGATGTGCCAACATGGTGTTACATGCCCAGAATCCTAATGAAAACCTGCAGCAGTGGCAACATAGCCCCAAGGAGCAGCAGTAAAAGACCACACTTCTGTTGGATAGTTTGAAATGTAGCATTGTGCAGGAGGGCTGGTAGCAATTCTCACCCTACAGAGAGTCCTTTAAAATGTAAAGTACATGGTTTTCCTTCATTGGGAGTTCTTCTTTAAAAGAAGGCCACAAGGTTTAGGGAGGAAAACCTCAAGGCAGGACACAGTGAACAAAGAAAAGAGATGAAAGAGCCTAGTGGGCAACTCTACAAGAAGGGCAAAGCTCTTTGATTTTATGATGTTGACAGAGGCCAGATAACTGGTTTTCCTTTAGAAAATCTAGTTCTTGCCAAACGACCCTGACTTCTTGCTTAGGTGTCTTCACTTCATAGTATCATACTTAGGATCTGCAAACCGCGGAGCTGATTGTTGTGCATTTCAGGTGGTCTTTAGTCAAATTAGCTGTGTCCTCCTAGAGCCCAGTTAAACTTGGATTGGAAACTCTATAGGAAATACCCATAGCTTATGCCTTGAAATTGCCACTAAGAGGGATGGACATCATTTCTCTGCTTCTTTAAATGTAGTATCAAAATAACTCTTAACATTTGGGGCTATGACCTCACATTTTAATTTTCTACCTTTGTTTTGTCATTTGCTCTTACCTGATGCAAGTCTGAACATTCTCGTGGTCAGTGGACAGATCAGAGATGGTCACACAACTGGGACCCACGCACATTAGGAAACCCAGGGAGCCCAAACACAATGTTTGCAAGCAGCTGTTAGGTGGGCACCACAGACTTCGCAGTCCACTGCCTACCCCATGGAGATGCATTATTCCCCAACATGTGCACGCACTTACACACATGCATGCATGCATGCACGCACACACACACTAAAGCTTTATCACTCCCCTGGCTACTTTCAGCCCTGCCAATCTCTAGTTAAGATTTTAAATCCCAGTCATGCAAAAAGGACAGCTCTCCTGTTCTGTGAGGCTTCCCAGAGTCAAAATTGACTTTATGCAGTGGGGTTGGGGGTTGGTTTTTTAATTCCACAAGCCCGTGTACTTCAAAATTTATATAGATATTAATGATTCTCAAAGTTATATTTGCAGCCAAGATTTCTCTCCCAAGCAGCTAACTTCTCCAGTACTTCTATACGTAAAAATCTAATGGTCTTCTTAAGTTAACATGGGCAAATGTATCCTCCCTTCACCCAAATGCTCCACCATTCCAATTTATTCTGTCCACTATCTTGATATAATTTTTATTTCTCTCATTTTCATATGCCATGCATTTAATTCAACAGCAAAATTTGTGGGCTCAACCTTAAACAGATATCCAGAATCTCATTAAATAGCACTATTATACCATTACCAAGCTGGTTAATAGTCCACACTATCGTCTCCTATCATACTGAATTACTGTAAATAGCTTTCTAATTTATTTTACTGCTTCTACCCTTAAATCCTTGTTGCGTATCAGTCTCACAGCTCGAGTGATCCTCTCAAAGTGCTGTCATTTGGGTGCTCCTCCATTTCTCCCTTATCGCCATGACTGCGGCTCTCCCGTCACCCTAGTCATTCTCTAAGCCCCGCCTCCACAGACCTCTTAGCTTCCCAGCTCCGAGCGCCTTACACTCACCTCGTCTCATGTCCACAGGATGTTGACTTCATATATGCCATCTTTTTAAATACAACTTCATCTTTTTAGAGCACTTTTAGGCTTACAGAAAATTTGAGCAACAATAGAGAAAATTCCTATCTATTCCTTCTCCCACATGCAAACTATTAAGCAGTAAATTAACTGATTCAGTGGTTAAAAAAAAAAAAGCATAAAATATAAAAACAACTGCTATCAAGCCACTGCTGACCCAGAGAAATCCTACGGGACAGGGTCGAACTGGTCCCTGTTTTGTCTTCAGCTGTCAACCTCTGTGGAAGCAGAAAGCCTCACCTTTCTCCCACGACTGGTGAAGTCAAACAGCTGAACTTGATTGACTGTGCTACCAGCGCCCCTTGCATATGAACAAAGAGAGTAACAAACATGTAAGAAGCAAATAATGAATCAATCTCTGTCAGGCATGCTGCTAGTGTGAAGGGATTTAAGCATGTCTCTTAGGGGACATTGGAGTTTCTCTGGTTCCCAAAATATAATTCGGTTTCCGTGTGGTCGGTTGTCTTAGTGCTTTGGTCTGATTCCTCTTCTTGCTTTATCTCCAAAAGTTTCATCCGAATGGCCGTAGAGCACAAAGGCCAGAAATAAACTGCTATCCTGTTGGTCTCTTTCCCAGCAGCATTGCTGTACTGTGGCCTGTTGTTCTGGGTGCCACTGAGTCAGTTCCGTGTCACAGTGCCTCTGCCTCTGAACGAAACCCTGCCCAGCGCTGGGCCAGCCTTACAATCAGTCTTATATTCAAGCCCATTTCTTCAGCCACCATGTCAACCCATCTTACTGAAGGTCTTCCTCTTTTTCATGGTCCCGGTACTATCCAAGCATGATGGCCTTCTCCCGGGTCTGGTCTCTCCATAGTGTCCAAAGTGCATGAGATGAAGTCTCACCCTCCTTGCCTCTAAGAGCATTCTGGCTGCACTTCTAAGGAAGATTTGCTCATGCTTTCAGCAGTCCATCGTACTGTTCAGTATTCTTAGCCAGCACCGAAGTCAACTGTACAGATGCTTCTTCAGTCTTCCTTATCCAATGTCCAACTTTCCCATGCATATCAAGCAATCGAAAACACCATAGCTTGGACCAGGTACACCTCAATCCTCAAAGTAAAACCCATGTTTTCCAACTCCATAAAGAAGTCCCATGAAGCAGGTTTACCCAATGCAATTTGTCCTTTGCTCTCCTGACTGCAGCTTTCACAAGCATTGACTGAGGATCCAAACAGCACAAAATCCTTGACAGCTTCAATCTGTCTCTGACTGTGCATCACGATGTTACCTACTGGCCCAGTTGTGAAGATGCCGGTTAGCTTTGCAATGAGTAGAAATCCACGTATGTACCAATATACTTCATATAATTGATGTATGGAATGTTATAAGAGCTGTAACAGCCCCCAATAAAATGATTTAAAAAACAAAATGAGTAATAATCCAGATAAATGGAATTCTAAAATGATATGAACCACTTTTTTTCTGAAGTTTAGCAAATATGTCCTCACAGTCTGCTGAATACTTCACCCTATATTTACTAATCACAAGAAGCTAATGTGCCATATCCCTGATTATCCTCAAGTATCTGGGTTGTTTTTAAATCTAAAATCTTTGCTAAGGTTATAATTTATATGTTAAGATTGAATTCGCTCATACATATATTCAAGGAGGAGTTCTGTGTTTTAAATGTGCCATCTGTCTAAGAACAACATCTGGGCTTGGTGGCATGTGTGCTGCTGTGACGCTGAACATGATGCCAGTGGTATGTCGAGTACCAGCAGGGTCACCCAAAGGACGTGGGATTCAATCAGCTGAGCTGCCAGACTAAGAACAGACTGTGAAGAAGGAGTGGGCTGTCCACTTCTGTGGAACTGGATACCGAAAACCGAATGCATAGCGATTTAGTGCCAGAGGATGAGCCCCTCAGGTTGTAGAGTTGCCTTCTCAAAGTTGACCATAAGTTGACTCCATAGGGAAGGAGTCACGCCGTTGAGAACTTCGTTTTGCTGATAGGGCACAACTCAAAATGAGAACAGCTGCAAACATCTATCATGCATGACACAGTGGCTGCAACAGTGGACTTGACAGTTGTGAGAATGGGGCAGGGCCATTCAGTGTTTCATTCTGTTGTAAATAGTGCTGATGTGAGTTGGAAGAGACTAAATGGTGCTTAAAAACAACATAATGGGTTGGCTGATCCTCTTCATTGTATAGAAAACAAGTCAACACCTTGGTAGATCTCAGCTAAGGATCGCTTCTTTGAGGAAATATTGTCTGGTCTTCAGCTTGAGCCTAATCCCCCTAATGTAGATTGTGAGGGCCCTGTGTACCTCTTTTCAGATTAGGTGTCTGTGGCAGTTACATAATCTCCTGTCAACTTGTCAAGGGGTGGAGTCTAGCCTGTCCATCAGGTTGTAGTTGATTACCTCATTTAGAGGTGCCACAGAAATAAATAGCTCACTGGGGGCAAGATACAGACACACTCTCTACTTCATCTTCCTGGTGACACAACTCCTGGAGCTACGCTAGAGCCCTGGAGCTAGAGGAGCCACGTAGAGACCCCTGCAAGTGCTGAGATTCTTCAACTACCACTGGATCCACAAGACACTCCACCCACTGGCCAGTGATCTTCCTGCATTAGAAGTCATTGCATGTGGTGAATGAGTCTGGAGAGTAATTTATAGAGTGGTATTGGACATATGGGCTAATATTGGACTTATGGACTTGATCTGGACTTGGCTGGGATGTTTTTTTAATATACAATTGCTCTTTGATATAAAGTTATCTCTTACATATATAAGTGTCTGTAGATTTGTTTTTTTAGTCAACCTGAGTGACACAGTGTTATAGTCAGGTTTTAATGATAATTATGAACCTGCAGGCTATTTGAGTAATAAAATAATAAATAGGTCTATGCTGGCTCACCATTGTCTTTCCTGTATCTTGTATAGTTAATAAAATGATGGTCATGTGCACGGTATACGTTTCATAATTCAAAATATACTTAGTGTGAGGAGGTGTCGTGCCATGTGAGTTAAGAAGACTTAATTGGCTCTAAGGAAGTGGATCTACTTTGGGTGTCTTCTCAAGCCCTCCTTCAATGCAAGAACACTTTGTTCTAACGACATGGTGTTCTGTGATGCTCACCCTCCTGGCAGGATCACTGAAGACAAAATGGGTGTACAAGCAAATGTGGTGAAGAAAGCTGATGGTGCCTCGCTACCAAATGATATAGCATCTGGGATCTTAAAGGCTTGAAGTTAAACACATAGCCATCTAGCAGAAAAGAAACAAGCCCACATGGAAGAAGCCCACCAGCCAGTGTGATCATGAGGTGTCGATGGAATCAGAGAACAGACAGCAGAAGACACAAAACAAATGAACAAACCACAAAATATATTGCTGTGAATGAGGGGGGTCTGAACAGAGACCCAAAACCCATCTGTAGACAATGGGACAACCCCTTACAGAAGGGTTACAAGGAAGTCAACCAGGGTGAAGTATAGCACTGATGAAACACACAATATTCCTCTGGTTCCTTGAGGCATCCTTACCCGACCTTATCATGACCCCAATCCTGCTTTTCACTGTGAGCTAGACCAGAGAATGTACACAGGTACAGGACACACCCCTTAGGAACAGAAATGGGAGTAGCGATACCAGTAGGGTAGGGGGAAAGTGGGGAGAGGAGGGCGGAAGAAACCTCAGGGGAAGGGAGCCAGTGGTCAGTGTAAGATGTGAAAATAATAATAATTCATAATTTATCAAGGGGTCAAGAGGGTGCGAGGCAGGGAGGGAGGGTAAAAAGAAGAGCTGATACCAAAGGCTCAAATAGAAAGTAAATGTTTATAAAAGATTGTTGGAAAGGTATGTATAAATATGCTTGATATAACTGATGTATGGATTGCTCTAAGAGCTGTAAGAGCCTCCAATAAATTATCTTAAAAGATAATAAATAAAAATAAAAGGAGTGCTTTATCATTTCTCAAATCTATGAAAGTTTAAGCACTGTGATGAGAAGAATAAACCTTGATTCACAGTTTCTTTTCAATGAAACGTTTAGATATTAGAGTAATCTGCTAAGGCAGGTTATAGATTCTTCAACATAACTATCATGGTTTTATATAAAATTGGTATTGAAATCAAACAATTTGTATCCAACTTGCATCTGAATATGATTGTAGTGAAAACAGAGAAAATAACTTCTGGGGTTATTTCTAGGTTTACATTTTGGAAGCTGTTTATTTTATTTATGATCATGGACTTTTTGAATTACATGTTCAGTTAATACTCCAAGTTGTGTCATTAGCCTACTAAAAGAAAACTCTGTGTTTCCCATGCAATAGAAATGTAAATCATCTGCATGATATTAAGTTTATAAATGTGCTTCCCAAGCCTAAGCACAGTGATTGATAGTCCCACTGAACCTTTAGTGTGAGCTCTGGCAAGGAGGGATAGAGAAATTCACTTTAAACAGAATTGAGAGAAACATCTCATAAGTGAATCAAATTTCAATAATTCACAAGCAACAAAACCCAAGTTTGTCAAAGGAGATGCATGATAAATGCTGTAGCCCAAACCCAAATTAGTATTATCGTATTAAATTATATGTTCTATTTTTCAAGCTATTTCTCATCCACACCTTTCTTTAAAATACTTCTAGAAATATTTCATATTAATATTAAATACAATTGCATATACTATATCATTAGAAATAGGTTCTATTATAGTTCTTCAAACATTTCATGCTGACATATACAGATGTGTGTGTACCAGGAATAGCAGCATATGCACAAGGTTGTAAGTAAACACTAATACTTTTCTGTTGAAAAGACAAAAAATATTTTTAAGGAATATGCTTTTCTTCTTAGTTATTTTTTCCCTCATTTTCAAAATATGTTTTTCTTTCTTGTATTCCAAGCAATAACAGGGCAGTGGGGGATTCAATCTACTATTATCAATTGCCATGTAATATAAAATTTACTATATACGTTGAACTGGCTCAAATAATATCTTAGTCCAAATCCCCAGCATACTGCCGAGAGGTCAACTCCCACTCACAGCAAGCCCATATGTGACATGCAGAACAGAACTCAGCGCGCGGTCTTCCTGGTGAGGACCATCATCGAAGCAGAGAGCCAGGTCTTTCTTCCATGGCTTGTTGGATGAGTTCAAGGCATCAACCTTTGGCTAGTAGTCAAACAGTCTGTACTACCCATCAACTTAGATGTGTATGCTGAGATTTTGCTACATTTTAAAAATAATTTGAAGTATCTTAATGGTGAGTCAGTGATTGAGATAAAATACAAAGTAGCACACTCCTCCACAAACTGAAACTGATTCAACTGTCCCTTAAATACATATCTATATCTATATATTTATATTTATATATATTTATTTATATATTTATAGATACTTCCAAAGTCATGAAAGCCAAATTTCCTTCAGCACTCTGTATCCTTTTCTGAACTGAGTAAGAACCAATGTTTTAATTAGTTCGTTAGTTTAATGGCTTGACTATGTCTCTTAGTTATTTTAAAATATAAGACCAAATGAATGCTGACTTAGGATGGAGTCATATGAAAGTTAACAGTTTGCTTTGCAGATGGAAAAATACTTGAAAATTAGTCTATTAAAGTGTCTAGTTAACCCACACCTTCAAAATCCTCTAGTAAAATGGTCGATGAACAAGAGTAAGACAGGATATTATATGGTAGTGAATTTCCTATTTCATTCTTGCAACTTACCAACGGGAACAGAGGGGTGGACACATAGGTGGAAAATAGATGCGTGTATATATGTAACTGTATTATTCAAATGGGAGAAAGCCTGGACTTCGTGCTCTGGTAAAGAACGTACAGTCTTGGAGCCATGCAGGGGCAGTTACATCCTGTCCGACAGTGTCATATGAAGTAGCACAGACTCACGTATCTTAGACACTAAATGTAAACCGACAACGTAAGCCTTCATCTTTATTCCTAACACCAATATTCTTACAATGAAAGGTGCTTTGATTTGACCTTACCTTTGGAAAATTGTTCCTATAATTTTATAAGCTTAGTCATCAGGGAGTGTTTTAACTTTCAAGATTAATTCAAGATAATCCTTACCTTCACAACATTCCTTTATCTATGACATGAATGGAATAGAAAGTTAGAACTTTTCCATATAGTTCTTTAACCAATAGCCACAAATTACTCCTTTCACGAGTTTGAATTTTTATAAGTGCTATTCAATCACCTATAGTTAATTGTTCAGATCGTTTTTCCCAGCAGCAATCATTTTTGTTGGATATGTTTATTAATCTTGTAACTAAAAACACACAAAGTAGAAATCTCTTGCCAAGAATCCATTCCCCAAATTGGCAAGTGTAAACTATGGAATATAAGCTCATATGCTACAAATTAACAACCAACATAGATAACTCGATTTGTTAAACATGGCTTCCTTTTGGAATATCTTAATAGCTATGTGACAATCTAATCTCTACATAGGTATATAGTATATTTAAGAACAATGACATTTTTTTATAGAGAGAAAGTATAAAGCTATCTATTTAATAGCCTCGGCACTCTAAAACATGGGACAAAGACAAGATCCTCTACTCCCAGAAGGAGTCTATCTGCCTATAGAATGTCTGTGAGCTGGCACAACTGAACAACAGTGATTTCTTTAGTGCATTCTGAAGGATGTAAGACTGTCAATCCAGCCTGCAAGTCTTTTTGTAACATTCAGAATGATGTTACACGTGATGATTAAACATTGAAAATGTTCACACCAATAGCAAAAGATTACATTTACATTCAGACTACATATTAGTTTATTAAGCAATTTAAAGCAGTTATTACTTAGGCCAGTCTGAATCTTGGTAACCCCATGTGTGTCAGAAGAGGATTATGCTTTTTATAATGTTAATGATTTGTTTTATTGAAGTAGATCACCAGGCTTTCCTTATAAGGCTCCTGTGCTTGCTCCTCTTCATCATCTTCCCCGGCCCTCTGCTGCCGCAGCCATGAAGGTCGAGCTGTGCAGCTTCAGCGGGTACAAGATTTACCCTGGGCACTGGCAGCGTTACGCCAGGACCAATGGCAAGGTTTTCCAGTTCCTTAAAGCAAAATGCGAATCGGCATTCCTTTCCAAGAGGAACCCTCGGCAGATAAACTGGACGGTCCTCTACAGGAGGAAGCACAAGAAGGGGCAGTCGGAAGAAATTCAAAAGAAAAGAACCCGCCGTGCAGTCAAATTCCAGAGGGCCATCACTGGTGCATCTCTAGCTGATATAATGGCCAAGAGGTTAGAAAGGCCCAACGAGAGCAGGCCATCAGGGCTGCCAAGGAAGCAAAAAAGGCAAAGCAGGCTTCTAAAAAGACAGCAATGGCCACTACTAAGGCCCCCACAAAAGCAGCACCGAAGCAAAAGATTGTGAAGCCCGTGAAAGTGTCCGCTCCCCGGGTTGGTGGAAAACGCTAAGTTGGCAGCTGAGACGTTCTAATAAAGATGCAACTATAAAAAAAAAAAAAAAAGCTCCTGTGCTTGGAGCATCCACCTTGGTTAGCAACTGAACACCATTTCGACAACCCAGGGATTCCATTAATCATCCTATGAGGTTCTTCCAATATAGCAATGAAGCGCAATATGGAATTGATCTGTTTGCATGTTTCTGGTAACATATCTATCTTTTCGCATATTATGACTTTACACAAAAGTTCATATTCATCATTACCCATTTCTGCACAAGAAGCCCTAAAGGTATAGTGGGTTTTACATCGGACTGATAAGCATAAGGCCAACAGTTTGAAACCACCAGATGCTCCACCGGAGAGAGGGAGAGAGATGAGGCTTCCAACACTCACACAGATTGATAGTCTCAGAGACTCCTGGGGGCTGTTCTACGACCTCCCACAGGGTCTTTGTGAGTCAGAACGGACTCTGTGGCAATGCCTATGCTTTTTAAAGATCTGAGTAACCACCAGCCACTCTCAGGGAGAAAGACCAGGCTTTCTTCTCCTATAAACATTCATGGCCTTGGAAATTCACAGGGATCATTATACCCTGTCCTATATGTTGGCATCGGCTTGATGGGTGCAAGTTTATTTCTTTTTATATAAGTGTGAATATTTGAAAAAATAATTTAGCTATATACCTAATCAAATGAATATCAGCAGCTTCTATGCCTTAGGTGCTAACTATATGCTCGACACCGAATATAAATTCTTAGCTTATTACTTCAGTCTGGGCTATACATATTGTTATGAGATTTTTCCAGTAAGGAGTGGAAATAGGTAATTATTTAAGATTCGGCAGTTACTGTGAATTGATAATGAGCTCCACCTCATATGTTATACTCTAAACTACTGTGAAATGCAATCTCCTCCTGGTAACATAACACCCAGCCCTCTGTGGTGGCAGAGTTGAATAAGGCTGAAATAGCTTATCACTAAAAGAAGCATCTACATTCGTCTTACTGTGAATTCAATGATTATCATTTTATCTAATAGGATTAGATAAAATACAAAAAACAAATTGTTGAACTCATAAAATAATATACTGGTGGATCCTTTTATACAGCCAAAAATATCACATAGCTGTTTGCTTGTTTGTTTTCTGTAAAATTATATCTACAATGGATTCTAATGCTGACTTCTCAAAGTTTCAAATGTGCATCGCTAATTAAGGCAGCTGTGAAATCCCAGGAAGATTCCATTACCTTCATTTGACACAACATGCTGCCAAAATGCTCCAAAATATAATGTAAAGCTTAACTATCAAACACTTCCTACAAAACTTTGTGTAACTAAAGTTCATTGTATAAAAAGAAGAAGTTGCAAGCTATTAAAACAGGAAGAAGTTTCACAGGGTTTCAGAAAATAAATCATGAACTAAGGATGGAATATACACATAACGTGTGCACAATCACAAATGTATAACATCACGTGCATGCATGTATATGTATATATGTGTATGTATTTTCTGAAAAAAATTATTGGAACAGAGGTTAACTAAATTGAAAAGAACCGTACACATTCAGCATAAACAAAAAGCATAGGAAATATTCCAGGAATGAGTGTCTCACATACACACACACACACACACACACACACACACACACGCACACACGTAAGTAAAAAATTACTGCTATTTGGGTTTTAGTTCATATGCTTTATTGCAAACAGAATATGTTTGAACCGATCTGTGTGGTCAGTGGATGTTGCGCATGAGTTCCTTCAGCAATGTACTTGTCTTAGTCTTGCTGTTGTTGCTAGGTGCTAGGAAGTCAGTTCTAACTCATAGTGGCTCTACGTACAACAGAACAAAACACCACTGGCCCGGCACAGACCTCGCGATCAGTAGTATATTCGAGCCTCTTGTTGCAGACACTGTGTTGATCCATCTACTTCACTTTTTCGTTGTCGCTACACTCGGCCAAGCAAAGTGTCCTTTGGCAGAGCCCTCAAGGAAAGGTCCAACCCAGACAGTGGCGTGCACGGGTGTGTTGGGACACAAAATCCCAAGCAGAGAGCTCAGTTCAGAAGTTAAGAGGACTGTTTTATGGGATTCTAAAGTAGTGATCCAAAGAGGTGATCTTGATATATATATATTTGCTGGGACAACAAATGATCATAGAAGATTTTAATAAAGTGTTCATCGGTTGGTGAGGAACAGGCCAGAAAAGTTGCCCTGAGGAATCCCCTCCCTCCCCAATCGCAGCAGCACATCTGCTCCTTCATAGAGGGTGGCAAGGGCGGTCCTATAAGAATTTTACTGGGAAACGCTACTCCATCCAGCCTAGAGTCCTCAATTTGCCCCCCTGAACTTCTTTTTGTTCTCAAATCTCAAAGAACATTTGATGGGACCTCTGGGTGAAGCACAGGAGGACGGGGACATTTGCTATTTTGAGGTGGTATAAATCAAAGAGCACATAATCTGCTGGGTTGCTTAGAAAGATAGGAGGACTACTTCCACAAGTCTATTGATCTATTTGGAAGACATGTCCAGAAACAGTAGCTTCACGTGATTATATACTTGCTTATTGAAGTTCTATTATTTTAACGCGATACTCTTTGACTCACCTTCTATATATGAAGCCCTGGCGTCACACTGGGTTAAATCTTGAGGTGCTAACCCAAAGGGGAGAGAGATAGTATAGTCCACTTCCTTAAAGATGGTCGAAAATAACTCTACTCGGTCCCATAAGGTCCACTCAACGGCAGTGTGTGTATGTGTGTGTGTTTTGCATATGTCATTTCCAAGAACTTTTGAAGCCTCCCTCACGTAGATATATTAGGCACACATCAGCCTGCATTTGTCTGGCTCTCTACTATGTGATTAGTGAGGTTATTTCCTATGTATACATTTAACCTGCATACACTTGTCCAGCCATTACCCATGGATCAGTGGGTTTTTGACGTTTCGTTTCATCAATACACTTTTTAGATGCTCATTAAAAACTATAATTTTTCTGACCCAAAACGTAATGGCACACTGTTTCACAAACAATTTCAGAAGTTCAGATTTCCCATCAACATACTATTCTTGCCTGAGAGTGACCTATAAGCAAGAGTTCCCCAGCTGGCTGTGGAAGGCTGGAAAAGATACCATTTGAGAAAAAATACTTTAATGTCTAGAAAAAAGCCACCTTCATGAGGATGCAGGAGTAAGTTAAGGGCATTCCCAGAAACGTGAAAGCAAATGTTGGTAAGTCTTTATAATTAAATACCTGGTGATTTATTGTGTTCCATTTCATCTTGCTATGTATTCCCCAGATTGGGGCTTTGTTTCACTGTTACTGAGGTGTTCCAACTGGCAGCTAAACAAAACACTAGTAAGATCATGAGGTCTAACTTAAAGAGTCATGAGACACCCTGTCTATGTTGATCGTGCTGAAAGCACGACAGGAAGAAACGAGCATGTCCACACAAACTAAAAAGGAAGGAATCGACAAGAGTTGAAACATGTGAGAAATATGTGGCCTGTAGAACTAGCCAGGTAGAGTGTGGGAAACTAGTATTGAAGTCATCCATTCTCCATTGGAAACCTTCTCCCAACAATCTGACTTGATAGAAATGCATACATGCTCCCCCTGCTTGCTCTGAGCAGCAAGGGGAGCCACGCAATGAAGTCCCATGAGGAATCCCAAAGATAGACTTCAGGGGCAGGGTATGGCACTCATCAGCCTCATGAAGATCAACAGACAGAATCGGGGCTATTTATTTGCTTTTCTCTTTTTTGTTGTGTTTCAGTTTCAGTTTTTGTTTTTTCATGTATATCTATATAACATAGGCAGGATGAACAATTCCGAGGAGAAAACAAAAGAACTGATGGTTGCGGGGTAGGGGGCATGAGAGAGATGGGGGTGGGGGAATCCCTCAAACTCCGGGACAAAGAACAACAAGTGATCTAAAATTGTAGGTGTGGAGGGTGTAGGATGTCTGGTGGGGCTTGATCAAATGCAATATAGCTGAGAGGAATTAATGAAAACTGAATGAAGGTCAAACATGATAGTGGGACAAGAGAAATGTAAAATGAAATAGAGGAAAGAACTAAGAGGCAAAGGACATTTATAGAGGGCTAAATATAGGCATGTACATATGTAAATATATTTATATATAACAATAGGGACATAGATTTATGTGCATATATATATGTTAAATATTGAAGTAGCAGACGGACATTAAGTCTCTACTCAAGTATACTCCCTCAATGCAAAAACATTTTGTTTTAATAACCTGGCATTGTTATGCTCACCTTCCTGACATGATCGCTGAAGACAAAAATAGGTGCATAAGCAAATGTGGTGAAGAAAGGTAGTGGTGCCCAGCTATCAAAAGATATAGTGTCTGGTCTTAAAGGTTTGAAGATAAACTAGCAGCCATCTATCTGGGAATCAACAAAGCCCACATGGAAGAAGCATCCCAGCCTGTGTGATTAAGAGGTGTCAATGGGATCAGGTATACCGCATCAGAAAACCCAGAACAAACAATCATATGGATGTGAATGGGAGTAGGGGTGGGTGGAGACCCAAAGCCCATCTGTAGACAATTGAAAAACATCTCCTCATAGATGTATCGTAAAAAAGGACAAGCCAGCTACTTTGCAGTATAGCACTGACAAAACATACAGCATTTCTGTAGTTTTCTAATGCTACCCCCCCCCCCCCACTCAATCATGCCCTCAGTTCTACCTTACAAATCCAGCTAGACTGGAGTATGTACACTGGTACAGATAATAGTTTTCAACACATGGAATCCAGGACAGATAAACCCCTGAGGAACAATAAAGGGAATAGTGATGCCATGAAGGGAGTAGGAAGGTGGGGGCAAGAAAGCGGGAACCGATCACAATGATCGACATTTAACCCTCCCACCCCCAAGGAGGATGAACAAAAGAAAAGTGGGAGAAGGGAAACAGTGTAAGGCATGAAAAAATTTTTTTATAAATTATCAAGGGTCCATGGGGGAGAAAGAGTAGGAGAGGGAGGGGGGAAAAAAGCAACTGATACCAAGGACTCAAGTAGAAAGAAAATATTTTGAAAAGGATGATGGCATTTATGTTTTTATAAATGATAAAAAAAATTTTTATCATTTATATTTTTATAAATGATAAAAAAAACATTTAAAGGAATGCATATGTGCTGCATAATGGATTTCTGGCCCTTGTCCATGACTTCCTAAACTATAAATCATGCTTTAAAATAATAATCAATATCTGAGAAATATACTTATTTTCTACACAATACTCAAAACCAGTATTTCCTAAAAGAACAACATTTCATTGTTGACAGAACCCTTGACAGAAGAAAAATTCTATGTATGACATAGTTAAGCTATTTAAATACTCAAAGATTATGGTTAAAACTCTAAACACAGACATTGAAGCCTGGCTTTAAAGTGTAGATTAATCAGGGATATCAGTAATTCTCTTTCCTGAGAAAACCACAGCTAAGATCAAGAGGCACAGCCAATCTTTTAAACAAAATAATATCATTATGGCAATTTTCCAAGATTCAACTCATCCAAAATGTGATCTCACCTCGAAGCATATATACTTTCACTAATGTGCTTAACTATAAAAACATCATAATTTTATTTTGAATATTAAGCCAATCCAAGATATAAAGAAATTCTATATTACTTTGTCTATCTTATGCTTCCTTTATATCCAACTTTAACACAAGAAAGAAATCCAAATATGAAACATCATACTCTGTTCAATATATTATTCTTTTAAAGTAAATATGGACAGAGTTTGAAAGGAAATATGACTTCCAGCCCCAGTTGGACCACTGACATATTGACTTCATAAATCTGATATCACAAAATTTATATTAGTTCTGGCATTTACTGGTCACTTCCTCACCTCCATGAATAAAATGAGATTGCCTGTAAATATCTCAGAGAGACTTTTTGTTCTGTTTCTTCCCTCCTTTTCTTTTCGCTTTAAATTAAGCTGGATGAAATGAGCCCTGCTGGCATTTGCAAACAAACTCAAGCACTTATTAGAAGTATAACCATAGGGAAATTACAGTTTATTTCTGTGCCTCAGTTTCCTCATCTACAGCAGAAGAAGAACAGTATGTAGCTCATAATGCTGTCCTGAGGCTCAAGGGAATTATCAGTCTGCAGCAGTTGGAACAGTGCTTGGCATATAAAACGAGCCACATTATTTGTCAGGATGATTAGTATTCTATTATCTTAATTTATGTTTTTATTGTTTGTTTGTTTCAAATTACTGTACACACCTAGATTTGGAAGTGGCAGGGACGCCCCTCATCTCACATTCTTGGGTGAAATTCATCGTTGCTTATAAGGCAAACAAGAGGAGCACCATCTCAAAACATAACTAGAACAATCTGTTTGATTCAACAAATAGTAAATTGCTCCTGAGCAGGAGGTTTCCTAAATTGACTTGAAAGATCAAGCAAGCAGCAGTGAACTGGTTCCAGCAACTCAGTACAATGCTAATGATTTTTTCATGTTGAATTAATAGGATTGAAATGTTTGTGATTTCAGCAGCTGTTGGGAAGAGTGAGAGACTCCCACCAAAACACTGCCAGCATTGCGCCCCTTGCTTGGCTGTGCTTAGCTAAAACAGGAAAGCTAGCAGTCTGTCTAGAGTACACTAATATTAAATCAATGATAATTAATTCCACCAAAGGCACATATCGAGTATTTCTCCCATCTCAAGGGGAATTTGTATATTTTTTATAAAGTGTGCGTGGAAGAGTAATTTGTTGTGCACACAAAGTAAAATTTATGTTTTTAAGCAGGTGAATGGCTAATGCTTAGCTGTCTGATTAATTATCACAGCAAGAAATGATCAGAGTTTGCCAACACAGAAAACGTTGTTACTTTGCTCAAACACATTATTGCCCCCTTAGATCTTCCACTGGCTCCCAATCGCCTCCTGTTTAAAAATTAAATGTTTCCTCTACATCTGTATTGAGATTATTTCCTCTCAGAAACACTGCTAATCATGGATTCATTTCTGATCATTTCCCCCAACACACAGGTATATTAATTTAATGACATTAAAAAGTTATCTTTCCAGGAATTTGACATTCTCTGATTGTTGATATTTCTTTCACTTGCCTGTTCTTTTGGTAACTTTTGATTATAAATACTATAACAGCAACGTTTTTGATTAATATATACTGTAATTGTGGTCATTGAAAACACAGTGCTTTGGCTTTTGGTTGTAGTAAAAATTTACAGTGTTGGAAACTCCCTTGCAGGACAGTTATGTTCTGTCTTACAGAGTCAACGTGGAACTCAAATGGACTCCCATAGAGTCCCCACCTCAATGCACTGCATGCTTAAATAAGGAGATTAAATAAGTATTTTCAGGTAGGATATCGCCCTATGATTAATTTTAGGAATCGTGATAGTTACACAATTATGGAAAAAATCTCAATTATTTTTCTGTAAGTACATACATTAAAAACATGTATTTTGATGCATGCAAATAGCTGGGGGGGGGTGGATGGACAAAGAGGCCAGTAACACCCTCCAGATGAAATAATCTTTGGCCTCAGACAGAGCACCACAATATTCAAGCCAGATAAAAAGACAGAGAAATAGACTAGATTGATAAATAGACAAAGCAAGAACAAAATGGGGGTCAAATGTCACCGTTGATGAAATCCCTCTCAAGCAAGATACACATAAATATTCAGTTGGAAGTCATAAAAATCTCTGATGAAAATTAACAGTATGAATACTGTTAATTGTGTAAATTATGTAGGCATGCCTTTCTAAAAAGTTAATACATCCTCGGTCCTCTTATGAAGCGACTGGGGATCAACTTTCGAACATTACATTTTTATTCTCTAAAGGTAAATGAAAATATGTATAACTATATACAGGTTAACGCTTGGTCAACATTTTGTAAAAATAATACTAGAATGCTGTTTTTATATATAGTTTGTTTGTTTGTTTGTTTTGGTATACTAGTGCTTGGGGTTTCTATAGATGGTTGTCCTCCCTCTCCAACAAATATACGTTTGTTTACACCCCATGCTCCTTTTCCCCTAACCACCAAGTGACTGACCAGTTTACAGGAGCGATCTCCGAAGAGTCATACATTTATAATGAAAATAGTATGACCAAAGCTGTCAACCGTGTGGCATGACTTAAGTCATTTTATGCTGGCTAATAGTATTAACATCTTGATTAACCTCAAGCACAGAGATAATACCATGAGTATTAGGTATATTTTTGAAAGCATGTTAATCTAGGGGAGGAAATGAGCCAGTCAGGGTGTAGTATAGCACTGATTAAACATTCAACTTCCCTCTAGTTCTTTAGTGATCCCTACCCCCCACTATCATGACCCCAATTCTACCTTACAAATCTGGCTAGACCAGAGAATATACACAGGTCCAGATGAGACCTGGAAAAACAGGGAATCCAGGACAGATAAACCCCTTAGAACCAATAATGAGAGTAGTGATAATTGGAGGGGAAGGGGAAGGTGGGGGAGAAAGGGGGAATCGATCACAATGATCTACATGTAACCCCCTCCTGGAGGAAGGCCAACAGAAAAACAGGTGAAAGGAGACATCGAACAGTGTAAGACATGAAAAAAAAAATGTTATAAATGATCAAGGGTTCATGAGGGAGGGAAGGGAAAAATGAGAAGCTGATACCAAGTGCTCCAGTAGAAAGAAAACGTTTTGAGAATGATGATGGCAACAAATGTACAAATGTGCTTGACACAATGGATGGATGGATGGATTGTGATAAGAGTTGTACGAGCCCCCAATAAAATAATATTAAAAAAACTAGAACTATAGCTTCTGTTGGATAAATTGAAGGTTTAATTCACTAATACTTATTTTTCAAAATTATATGTATACATATGTACACACATATACATTATATATGTATATATGATTTTATATATGTATATAGACAAACATACCATATCTACTTCTGTATAAGTAAAGTTTTTCAGCATTTTTAATGCAGTTTTCATGGTAAAATTAGGTGCCTCAGCTGATATTCGGGTTGGCTTATACTTGAGTTTATATGATATATGAAAGTTATATATGTGTACACCTATACATATGTGCATATGATGGGGTAACCCCCCAAAAAGAAATTTTTAAAAGCCATGTACTTAATTTTTATTACAAAAAAAAGCGTATTGCTCTCAAAGTACTCTCCATTACACTTAGGTGATAATATTTGTCAAATCTGTGATTCCATTTTTGGAAACATTTTTCAAACTCTTCTGTTTGGATGGCTGACAGCACCTCCCTTATTTTTGTCTTCACTCTTCTATGTCACCGAATAGCTGTCCTTTCATGCCCTCTTCATTCAGGGAAACAATAGGTCAGAGGGAACAAGGTCGGGTGAGTAAGGTGAGTGGGGCCAGAGAGGCATGCTGTTTTTGCCCAGAACTAGTGCACTGAGGTGGCTGTGTCAGCAGATGCATTGTTGTGGTGGCAAGACCATTCCCACACCTGCCAAAAATCAGGGCTGTTTGGTCACACATTGTAACAGCAATCCTTTCAGTAACTCTAAATTGAAAACTTGATTAACATTCTGGCCTAGTGGAACGAACTCCAAATGCACTATCCCCTTTAGGTTTAAAAAAAAAAAACAAAAAAGCATCATCTGGATCTTGGATTTTACTTGATCTATTTGGGGGCGAGTTGGAGATGGTGTCTTCCCCTGGCTTGTTTGATGTTTCCTTTTGGGGTCATAGGAATAGCACCACGTCTTGTCACCAGTAATGACCTTAGGGAAAAAAAAATCTGGGTCACTGTGTAGCTGTTCTTTCAAGGCAAGGGTGTTTCTACTCAATGCCCATTTCCCTGGGCAGTCAGAAGCCAAGACATAGCTTTCACAGTGGACCTTCTTATTCCCAAATCTTCCATTAAAATCTGCTGAGCCAAACTTCAAGATAGTGCAGAGAACTTCCCCATCCCTTCAATGGTCAGTCGTCCGTTTTCGAGCACAAGTGCATGATTTTTGTCAACATTTTCCTACATTTTGAAGGTGACAGACTTCCAGACCGAGGTTTGTCATCTACTGACTTTTTACCTTTTTGAAATGAGCAAACCACTCATACACTTGAGTTTTTCCCATCGTGCTGTCCTTTTTAGCTCTGTTCAACATCACAAGAGTTTCAGCAGCATTTTTCCCACGCAGGAAACAAAATTTCACAGCCACACACTGTTCTCATAAATTGACCATCACACACACAAAACATAATCCGAGGATCATGTGAAACTGTTTTTACAAAAAATTTCACTGTGACCCGAGGAAGCCTTCCCAGGTGATGCCACTGGGTTCACTCACTCATACTGAGTTGCCAGATGCACACCTACTAGAAAAAGGAATACTACACAAGCTCCGGCTAGCAGAGATTTGTTCTAGCTTTCTGCGGGTATACCCTCGTGCAAGTGTATATTTATGTTTAAAAGTTAAAATGCCTTTAATGTACATTTTTCCAGACATGAGATAGACACATGCACAAACACACTGAAGTGTGCACACACGTATAATTTACACATCATCATTGAGTCCTTAGGATTTCTGCTTGATAAAAATATGAAGATGCTTATTAATTGTGGTGTCTAACGTCTAAAAGTACATTGTCAGACCCTGGTCATTATGCCGTCATTAGAAAGAGACCATTATCATCAATGCTATGAACTTTTCAGTGTAGTTCAAGATATAGTGTGTAGAACCAATTACAACAAAAACCTTTGAGGAGGTAAGGAAACCATTAATGTCAATGCATTAAAGCCTTCATATTTGGGGTTCAATGATACTGAACATGCATGTACATTCAAGCAGAAACACTTGAATTGCTGATATATCGCAAAGCATATTGTGAATTAAAGGGATACACTAGAGTACTTAATATATACTGAGAAGGCAATAGTAGTGCTATGCATAGTTGTTAAGAATTATGGCAACCAGTGCAGAACTGTTGTGCTTTAGTGGATTATACACTGGAATGCCGACACCAGCAGATCACACCCACCAACAGCTGCTTTCTGCTCCCAAAAGGAATTATAGTGTTGGAAACCCGAAGAGGCAGTTCTTCTCTGCTATA
This sequence comes from Echinops telfairi, assembly GCF_000313985.2. Taxonomy (NCBI): domain Eukaryota; kingdom Metazoa; phylum Chordata; class Mammalia; order Afrosoricida; family Tenrecidae; genus Echinops; species Echinops telfairi. Next base: position 17,645,488 of record NW_022103908.1, on the reverse strand, counting down.
TTGGGTCATTCTGAGTCAAATTTGATGTCTGACAGTGAGGTGTGTTTATTTTTTCTTTGTTTTTCACACGCCGTGATGCAAGCACTGCCCTGCTCACATTCAGGTTGATAGCATGCCACCAGACAGTCCACAGGAGAAAGAAAGGGGACTCTGCTTCTGTGAAGATTTAGATTGGAAACCTTCTGGGGAAGTTTGCCCTTGTCCTATAGTGTCAACACATGTCGGAATCAATTCAGTAGCAGTAGCTTTGGTTTTGTTTTTATACCCATAGTAGCACAGTTACCTAAAGTGACTGCTTTTAAAATTACTTGCTTTATTGCTGCTGAGACAAATTACAAGGGATACTCCCGGCCCACCCACCTCGATGCATAGCTTGGTTGTCTTATATTGTTGCCAAACACCAGTCAAATACATTCTTGAAGTGTGCAGTAGTTAAACCAGGACTTTTTCTCATTCTGAAGCTCATCAGACAATGGAAGGATCACAACATCCTTTCTCTAGAGACGGTCACCTATTCTCAGATGCATTTCTGCACGAGCTCTGATCTTAGTTACTCGCTAGAGCTGTGCTCGAAGCATTTTGCTCCTCTGCCTCTGGCACGTCATATGCGATGTGGTAGGCAAATAAAGTCAACTCCATATGTAACTCATGAAGACTTACACTTACTGTGGCTGGGGAACCAAAGTCAATAGTGAAATATATGTAATTATTTGTAAGATTCTGAACTTGCATTTATCCTTGTCATTGTCAAAATATAATATTCCTAAAGAGAATGATGAAACACTCAACTACATTACTGACTCCTTAGAAACACAATGAGCTTCATGTTCTTACACTTCAATTTCTACTATTAATATATTGTGGAATCAGGGAACGTTACAGTAACATCTGCAATAAATACCAGTGCCTCTACCTGTTACCTATTCTTCTATTATTTTTTAAATCATCAGCTAAAATCAAGGGATGTACAAAATCCATCTGCACCAGAAACAAAATCAACAAACTCGAAGAATGATCAATATACAGTGGCTAAGTTCTCTCCATGTGCCCAACACTGACCTCTTTTTTCTTTTTTCTATTTTTAATCATTTTATTAGGGGCTAATACAACTCTTATCACAATCCATACACACATCAATTGTAAAGAACATTTGTACATTCATTACCCTCATCACTCTCAAAACATTCCCTCTCCACTTAAACCCCCGGCATCAGGTCCTCATTTTTCCCCTCCTTCCCCCCTCCCCCCTCCCTCATGAGCCCCTGATATTTTATATAAATTGTTACTTTGTCATACCTTGCCCTGTCGGACGTCTCCCTTCACCCACTTTTCGGTTGTCCATCCCCCAGCGAGGAGGTCACATATAGTTCCTTGTAATCGGTTCCCTCTTTCCTACAGAAGAACCATACTGCACAAGCATTGCTATACACTTTTACTCATGAGGAAACTGTGGTTTGGGGAAAATAATAAAATCGTATGAAGATGGGTTGACAGCACTGGAGTTTCACTTAATTCCAAATCCAATTTTGTTAGTTACTGTAAACAAACAAAAACAAAACTCTTCTTTCTTATTCCTTCAGTAGCTCAACACCAGAAGAACACTTTTGATACATTTTAAAATGAAAAACCACACTGTATAAAACCTAGGGAGAATACTTGTCCTAGAAGGTGGACAGTACCCCTTACCACCTTTATAGCTGCAGATTCTTCTTTACATTTTGCTTCAGGGATAGTGTGAGCTGGGTAAGGAGGTCTATTCAGAAACCTCAGAGAGTTGCCACTGCCCCATCCCTTACCTGCTAGCTCTAAAATTCTACAACAAAAATATCCTTCAGGAGGAAGGATAAAGAATGATCTTCAGTACAGAACAGACTGCTACTTTTTCATTGTCTTCCCTGGATCTGGTCCTAATTCATTCAAAGCAAAAAGAAAGAGAGAAAGCAAAGAAAAGAAGCCAAGCTGGTGTCTTGGGCAAGTTGCAAATGAGGGGAGGTCAATGCCCTCTCTCCTTATATCACTTGACACTTCTTTCCTTGGTTGAACTGAAGTTTCATTTCTCCCAGTTTCAGAGCTCAGACCAAAGACTGGATACATGCCAGTAGATGGTGAGCCAACTCCGGGTCTCCTGGGACTGAGGCAACAGGAGGACTCTCCATTGGGTCCCATGACCCTGCCATCAGCCTACATCAGGTTACAAAGGAGGAATGGGAGAGCTTTCTCTGCCTGCCAAGAACTGTAGCCTTTACCAACCAGGCACTGAGAAATAGCACGGTATTTTTCTATTTCTGGACTGAATCAAAGCACACCCCTTTTTCAATGAAGGGAAACCACACTGCTCTCTTGGAGCCGTGGGCATGGTAGATGGAGCAGAGAATGATGGCCTAGGCCATTCGATGCAAAATGAGCACATTCTGATGAGAAATGGGACTCCTTACACTAGACTGGGATTCGAGGAGGGGCAGTGGAGAGGTGAGGCCCTGCCTCTGCCACTGTTAAGGGGATGTGCGGCAGGGGCGGCAGCGATTCATCTCACATTGTCTAGAAAAAGCCTAACATGGGACGTGTCACTTCTGTTTCTTCTAGTCTGCTCAGACCCTACAACTGCCCTTTGGTTGGTGTAATAAAAGGTCAACTTCCCCAAGTAATCATAAATACATATATTTGGTAAAAAATCATTTAACAGAAAAAGATAAACCATAAAAGCATAAATAAGACTACGAAATGAAAGACTAAGTTTTACAGTGATAATGAGATATGACAAATAAATCAGCTTACATTAATCTCTTAATTTTTTTAATGATTTCCTTATCATCTAAAGTGGCTTTAACTAACGAAGGTTTGGAATCACATGGATCACACAGGAAGGAGCCCTGGCGGTGTCGTGGTTCAGCACTGGGCTGCGGTCAGCATGGCTGGCAGTTGGAAACCACCAGCCCTCCACAGGAGAAAGACCGGGCTTTCTGCAGTCTTGGTCACCCACAGGGAGTCACTAGGAGTCATCATTGACCCCAAGGAAGTGAGTATGTTTGTTTGCTATAATGAAGACCTGGAGCAGGATGGAGTGACACAGTGGCAGCCATCAAGGGCTCACACCCATTTTGAGAGGGGTTCAGGCCCAGCCGTGGTTTGCTCAGAGAGAGAGTGGAGACCAGCTGGAAGCCACTCCATGGAGCCTCACAGCAGCAAGAAGCTAGAGCAATGGACTGCTTGGTAGTGCCCAGCGTTGAGGTGACTGACCACTAGCCAGAAGGTTGAAGGTGAGAGATCACTCAGAAGCTCCTGGGGATACGTGCCTGGTGATGTGGTCCTGAAATGCTGTTCCTGACATCCCTAATAAGCCTCATTCTCCTCTCACCTGAAGGGTCACCCTCAGTCAAGATTCAAGCCATCACAACTTTTTTTTCCTTTGATATTTATTTTTTAAAAACTAACTGTAGCAAAAAATACCAGCAAAAAGAAGGCAAGAGTGACTTCCTTAATACAAAACTGAAATCCATACCTTGTCAGTCCAGTTCTCTTTTGTAAATATAGACCATAGCATCTGTTTAAGATTTCCAAAGTAACAATGCCTCCCTAGCATATGGGACAAAGAGAATCCTTGCATTCTCTATAAAATGTAAACTTAAAACGAACAGCTAACAAATCCACACATATATGCTAATCATCTCACCTGATCTCTTTGTTAAATTCTCCCCTCCAACTTCAAAAACTTCCTCCTACTCTTCAAAAATTCTAGCTCTTCTTGGTCTCCATACTTCATAATAATGTCACCCCAAATCACACCTGTTGTCATGTGGACTTTGACTCAATGTGATCCAATAGACAGAACAGAAGGGTCCTGCAGAGTTTCCAAAGCTGGAAATCTTTACGAAAGCAGACTGGCACATTTCCCCCCTCTCTGTGGGGTAGCTGATGTGTCTCAATTCCTCTCCTTTGAGTTTGCAGCCCAAAGTTTTAACCACTCCATTACCAGTGGCCCTTTCATACTAATGCAGGTGCCATGAAAGTTCTGAAGTCGAGAAAAGATGTTGGCAATTCATCAAATATATTTTATTTCAGTTTTCTAGATACATGAAAAGGAATAAAAGTTTGCCCCAGGCACAATTCCTCTCTTCCCTGTTTCCACTTGGATCTCCCAAGGACTTCTTGGGGTGATATAAGAAAATTTTGCAATATATAAATCTGTTATTTAATATCAAACATAAAATAGCAGTAAATGTTTCTCTTCTTTAAAACTAACAAAGAAAGCCCTTGTTCCACATCCTCATCTGAATCCCCCCAAAAAAAGACCAGACCCAGGATGCCAGGAGAATCTTGGCTGAAAGCAGACAGAGATTATCAGAAAGGGGTTAATATGTCTTCTTATTGACTATGCAAAGGCATTTGAATGGTGGGCCACATTGTGAAAAGATGCAGACCTGGCATAAACTACACAGCAGTCCACTGAGCAGAGAAAGGGGATCTTGTATGGTTTAAAATCAGGAACATGTGTGTATCAGAGATGTATCTTTTCACTCCAACTTTCCTGAATCTCTATGCTGAAGAAAGAATCTGAGAAGCCGGATAATATGGATAAAAACATGAGATCAGCATTGAAGACTCATGAACAACTTCTGATATGCAGATGACACCATCTTACTTGCTGAAAGCAAAGAGGATTTTAAGGACTTGCTGATAAGGATCAAGTGGTAAAACTTCAGTGTAAATTACAATTCGACAAAGAAAATGACATTCCTCACAACTGATCCCATAGGCAACATCATGATAAACTGAGAGAAGGCCGGAGTCGTCAAGGATCTCAATTTCTTGGACCCGCAGTAAACACTCCTGGATAATACTCAGTAATCTAGAAATCAGACCACATTTATTAGATGACTTTGCTACAAAAGAAGCCTTCTTTAATATGCTAAAAAGCAAAGCCATCGCTTTTTGGATTATGGTGTGTCTGTTCTTAACCAGTGTATTTTCAATTGCCTCATCTACACAGGCAAACTGGACAATGAATAAGAAAAACCGAACAAGAAATCGGATGCCTTTAACTCATGACGTTGGTAGTGAACATCGAGTACAGCAGGGCCATCTAGAAGACAGATCTGTCTAGAGGAAGTATAACCAGAATGCTCCTTAGAGGTGAGGATGGTGAGACTTTATGTTGTGTACTTTGGTTCTCTTATTTGGAAGGATCAGTTTCCAGAAAGCACATCATGTGGGTAAAGTCAAAAATTGGCACAAAAAGAAAGAAAGAAAGAAGGAGGCCCTTCAAAGGAGATGGCATGACAGGAATTGCAACAATGGGTTCAAACATAACAGCAACGCAAAGGATGGCTCAGGAATTATTATCACAGATTGGCTGCTATGGTTTGAAATGGAGTCAACTATCTAATAACAGCAAGAAAAGGTCATAAAATGTAAAAATTTAAAAATCTAAACTTCTGTCCTTGAAATCCCTCTTCCCTAACCTAATATAATGTATTAAATTTCACTTAGTTCAGGATTGGTAATGTATGATTTGTACAACTCCCCTTCTTACTAAAAATTATGCATCATTGAAATTATTTATGGAATAACATCAATTGTAAAGTTTAGTGGAACTTTCTTCAAAGCAATGCTAAACATATCATTTAAACTGTCCAAGAGCCTCCTGTGTCTAGTTAATAGTAACATTCTGCCTGACATAATTGGGGAACTGGGTTGCACATTTCAATTATTGTAAATTTAAACCTAAATAGCCGCACATGGCTGCTGGCTACTGTATCGAACAATCCAGTCCCAAGTGCATCTTACAGCTCTTGGTATCTTAGGTAGGTGTATATTGAAAGAAGAAGGAAAAAGGTCTGACGCATATACAACTTAGGGATTTGTGCTAGTGACAATAAACTTAAAAGATGACAAGGCAGCAAAGGGGTCAGGTATCAGGCATCAAAGACAAAAAAAAAAAAATCATAGCATTCTGAATGAGGGGGAGTACGGAGTGGGGACCCAGGGCCTACTTGTGGATAATTGGACATCCCCTTGCAGAAGGGCTGTGGGGAGGAGATGAGCCAGTCAGCAATGATGAAATGATGTAGCAATGATGAAGCAATGATGAAATATACAATTTTCCTCTAGTTCTTGAATGTTTGCCCCCCCCCTGCCATTATCATGATCCTAATTCTACCTTACATATCTGGCTGGACTGGAGGATGTACACTGGCACAGATAGGAACTGGAAA
>NW_022103908.1:17618564-17638965 GCF_000313985.2 Echinops telfairi | reverse complement strand
ATGAAGTCAACATATGTACTAATGTGCTGGACACAAATGACGTATGTACAGATTGTGATGAGTTGTATGAGCCCCTAATAAAATGATTATTTAATTAAAAAAAGAACTACAAAAAAAGAATAAGCAAATAAGCTTCAAATGAAAACTGATGAGAAGAAAAGCATGATTGAGAAAAGAAAGGGAGGGCTTACTAATTTTGGGGATTCAAGGGGGTATAATATTTAGCGTGAGGTCTGAAAAGGGTGAAAACCCCCAATCAGTAAAATGCCAATGGACAGGGCAGCTTTGATGTGGTTTTTCCACAGAGCTGACGAGAACATGAGACAAGCCGAGTGAGAAGGGCATCCGAGAGGGGGAATAAGCGGTGTTCAGTACATATGTCAGGCCTCAGGGAACTTAAGGAGTTTGGATATTATTAAAATTGCAAAGGAAAACTATTTTATTTTTAATGTATGAAAAGCATGATTATGTTTGAGAGTTCAAATATTTATTCTCACTCCCTGGTACAGAATGTACTAACAAAAGCCAAAGTGGGAGAGAAAAGTGAAGAGATGCTCTATTGGTCTGGATTGTTAAGGTTTCGGGGCAGTGGAGTGAAGAAGAGGTTGTTGGTTTTGATTTGGGAATAAGAGGTAAAGCAAAATCAGGGTTGAAGCTTCAACCTGGGGGTCAACGAATATCAGTGAAAAGAGAATACTAGAAAAACAAACAATTTCAGAGCTGAGACATGCTTAATATTCAATATGTTATTTTTCCTATGTCTATAAATTATTTAAGTAGAAATCTCAAGTCAGCCATTGGAATCATAGGGGAGCTCCGGGGAAAGTTATGGCATGAAATATAAATTTCAGAGCCTTCAACAGAGATATGGTGGTGCCGAATCATGGTTTAAACACACATGTTACGTAATAAATATGTTTCAGATTTCTTTAATTTTAATTTAGTTAACATAATCTATTTAAATAATTTATCATTTACTTGTAAGTAGCTTTAAAACTTTTACAAATTTTATATTTCTATTCCCAACATTTCTTCTTTTTTTTCAATGAAATTTTTGAGTGAAGGAGACTTTCATTTGAAATGAGAACTATTAGGGAAATGTCATCCAATAAAGAAAAACATGACTCAGTTAAAAAAAAAATCATCCAATAAAGAAGAATTTAAAAATGGCTTTTGACTGCAGGACAAGGTGAGCAGAGCAAAACTATTACTCACTGCTCGATGCTCTCCACTTCCTGTGTTGCAGCTATCTTTTCACTTTCAGATCTGCTCTAAGTATACAAAATTTCAATACATTGACCCAACACTTGACACTGCTGAATCATTCTAAATAAATAACACAGTACTAGGCCTTCAAGCAGCGTCCAAAGGGCACAGATTGTGCTGAGATTTGTCTAAACATAAGGCTCCAATAAAAATCAAATCTCTGAAAAACAAAATTAGGACAAATAGAGTTAGTGAATATATTGCTGCTTGAAAAATACTGACACTTTCTATTCATATTTGGTTGGTTTTAGAAATGAACTGAGAATCAGTAAAGTGAGCATTGTTTCTTGTTTTTAGTTTCTGGTAACATGTTTCCATACATTTCTGGATACATTGTTTAATACATTGCTTAAATTGCATAGTTTCCTGACCATGGCGTTAGGCTGCTAACTGGAAGGTCAGTGGTTCAAAACCACCAGATACTCCAGAAGAAAGTTGGGCTTTCTACTCTGGTACAGAGTCAGAGTCTCAGAAACTCACAGGTGCAGTTTTTTACCCTGTCCTATAGGGCTGCTATGAATCACATGGACTCAAAGACAGTGAGCTGTATAGTTAGTTGTGTGTGTATGTGTGTAGTGTTGGGGGTGCAAAAACTTTCTAGGAAAGCGTTAAGAAAATATTCTGAGGCAATTATTAATGCACACATGCTTTAGGGATTCTGAAATCTTGAGAATTTCATAGTAAACTCACTTGCTTTCACTGTTTGCATTCAAAATGATTGCCTGTTTTTATAATTGAGGAAAAAGCAAATTTAGCAATGGAAATTTATATAAACAGAAATACAATCAGCATTTATATTAGTAACTAAAATGATCAGTTTGATCTTTGCTAAATTATGATGATTAATTATATTGAAATTCTGCTAAAAATAAAATCATGCACACACACAAGTGGACTTTTTACAAGTTATGTATTTAATTTTTTAAAACAACTTTATCACCTTCAAAGTCCTTTCTGCTTCACTTAATACATATGTCAAATCTGTGATTCCATTCTTGAAAACATGTTTCAAACGCATGTTTGAATGGCTGACAGAAAGTCCCTTGTTTTTTCCTTAACCTCTTCTACATCATCAAATCACTGTCTTTCACGTCCCTCTTCATTCGCAGAAACAAAAAGAAGTTGCAGAGTGAGGTCAGGTGAGTCAGGTGCTTGGGGAAAAAGAGACATGCTGGTGTTTCTGCCCAAAACTGGAACATTGAGATGGCTGGGTGGGTAGGTGCATTGCCATGGTGCAAAACCAGTCCCCTGTCTGCCATAAATCAGGTCTTTTTAGTCACACACTCTCTTTTCAGAACCTCTAAATAGAAAGCTTCATTAACAGTCTGACAAACTCCAAATGCATCATGCCCCTCACATAAAAATTAAAAAACAAAACCCAAAATAAACGAGCATTGTCTAAATAACAAACTCCAAATGCACCATGTCCCTCACATAAAAATTTTTTTAAAAAGAGCATTGTCTAAATATTTTTATTTCACTTGAGCTTATTTGGAATGAGGTGATGAAGGTGTCTTCCACTGGCTTTATTGATGTTTGCTTTTGGGGCTGTAAGAATAGAAGCATGCCTCTTCACCAGTAATGGGCTTAGGAAAAAAGTCTCGGTCACTTCAGAGCTGTTTTTTCAAAGCAGGTCATGTTTCTCCTCAACGCTCTCTTTCCTTGTCAGTCAGAACCTGAGGCACAAATTTCCAAGTCACCCTTCTCCTTCCCAAATCTGTCATTACAGTTCACTGAACGGAGTTCCATGATAGTCCAGATCACTTCCCCTTCTCTTCAACGGTCCCTCGTTGCTCATCAAGCACCAGTGCATTCATTTTGTATACATTTTTGTCCATTCAGGAAGCTGATGGACATCCAGATGGAGGTTTGCCATCAATCAACATTTCATCTTTTTTGAAATGAGAACCACTCATACACATGAGTTTTTCTCATAGAACTGTCCTGGTAAGCTGTGTTCAACATCATTACAGTTTCTGCGGCATTTTTTCCAAGCAGGAAACAAAATTTCACAGCTGCATGCTGTTCTCTGAAATTGGCCCTCATAAAAAATGAAGATCAAGCTAAATTGCTTTTACAAAATAAAATGCAGTGTGACCGGAGAGAAACTTCCCAGGCGACATCACTGGGTACACCAACTCAGAGCAAGTTTCTCCATGTTTGCCTAAGGAGAAAAAATGTACACTATGACAGCTCCACCTATTGGAGCTTTTTGTATATTAATATTCTCAGTCAGGCTGACATTTGTATAAAAAGCATGTGTCTCTAAATTTATTTTTATTTTAGGAGAAAATGCCATGTCCATGAGAAAAAATTTTAAGAATTGTATTCATGTGGGATGAATTTGATGCAAGCATTTTCATGTAACATAGTACATTTCTGGGGGTATGTATTTTTTGCTTCCTCTATGCAAGAGCAATATTCAATCCCCAAAACTATAATGTTAAAATTTTAAATCATGTTAGTCCTTGCTTAGCCTATAACTGGCCCATAAAATTTTCATATTCATTTTAATGATGGAACTAAAATAAAACCATTTAATTTAATCTTCACAATATTATTATATGGCATATATGCATCCTCTTTCAACTGATGAACACTCTAGTACCTACATTACCTTAATAGCCTACACCACACAGATGTTATTGTTGGGCGCAGCATCAATTCAACTTAGACTTACGTAGACTTTCCGTGCAACAAAATAAATATTTCCCTTATAATTTATGTATAAGTTATTTTCTGATCATCGTTATTAATTGACCAGCTATCACTTGTATATAAGACAATTGAAAATACCATGACTTGGGTCAGCCATACATTTTTCCTCACTATAACATCTTTGCTTAATACTAAAAGTTTTATTCATTAGTATACTAAAGAATAAGACCAAGTATCCATATTATAATTTGTTTGGAAGCTTTTAAAGAATTATGCATATTTTATTTACAAATAAATTTGGATTTATTTGTAAATTACTCAAGCAACATTATGTTTTTTCTTTTTCTATTTTCAGAGTACTGACCACAGACCACAGTAGATAAAACCCAATTCCAAAAATCATGCTGTGCATGATTTTTGGTTACACATCTATAACTCCACCCATGTTCTCCTACAAAAACCTAAGTGAAGATGAACTCACTAGTAAGGTGCCCATGAACTAGTCCCATTGAACCTTATATGAAATAACTTAAAAGCAAATCATTTCTAATCTAGTTTCATTAGTTTTTGAAAAGTAGTTTTTTCCCAGACTTTACAATTATGTGTGATGTTTTAAAAAACAGAATCTGTTAGATCTTGGTATATTGATTTTGGTGTGAGTAGATATAAAGAAAATCACAGACAATTTAAAATCATCAACCATTTAGCTAATGCAGAACTCTTCTTTACACAAGAGATCAGTTTTAGAAATGATGCTCCTTCTTGATAGAGAGAGAGAGAGATGGATGATGGATAGATGATAGCTGAGAGGTAGACAGATGGATGGTGTAAGAAAGAAAGAGTGAGGAAGAAGAGAGTGAGCAAAACGGTCATGGAGTACTTGGCAAACAAAAACAGGATATACTTAGTCATTTTTCATGTATGATTAATCATTGGGAAGGAAAGTAGCATATTCCAACATTTAATCTTAGACAAATCAAAATGATATGGTATTTTTAATTATAATATGTGGATAATTTTAATATAATTACTAAAGAAGCACTCCACAGAGAAGGATTTTGAAAATATGTTTTGGAGAGACGGAGGGATAGGAACAGCAAGGAAGAATAGAAGAGAGGGAACATGAAAAATAATTTTAAAAAAGAACACAGAAAATCTATATTTTCTTCATTCAAGACCACATTAAATACCCTATCACTCTAACGCTGTGCTTGAGTCGCTGAACTATGGGATGAGCCAATCAGCAACGAGATGAGTGAGTCATCAAACTCAACAACTGCGATTTTATTTCCTCAATAAATGGTGTCCCAATTTGGTATAAGGCACTATAAAATAGTGTTAGAGTATCACTTAGTGTTTACCTTCCTTCTCCAAAGTAGTTGGCACTTAAAACTACAGTAGGCTTCTATATGCAAAAAATGTGCAATACAACTTCACACCATACCATGACACCTACTGGTTTCAGTGGGAGTCCCCTGGTGGCACAGATGTTAATAGATTCACTATTGCCCAGAAACTTGGCAGTTCAATCCCCAGACGTGCTTTGGAATACGGGCTTTGCAATCTGCTCCCTAAAGGTCACAACCTTGAAAATCCTATGAACCAATTTCACTTTGGCACATGAGGTTTTAATAAGCCAGGTCTACTGGACCTTCATTAATAACAGTGGTTCAGTAGAGATGTTCGTGCCTCTATATAAACTATTCCCAGAACTGAAATAGTCTAGAGACATAACTGAAGTAGAAACCCAAATAAAGCAAGATGCCACCAATGTGAAGGCAAGAAGAATTTTAAAAATAGGAATCACATTGGCTTAACTTCCAGGCACTTCCCTGGGGTGAGGGTCACTTACAAGACTGAAGGTTTATCGACCAAGTGCAGCTGCGGGAACTTGAAGACCATATCCGAGCCCAAATCCTGTCCACAGATACTACTTTGGGAATTCTATGGGTGCTTTTCTAATGAATTTTAATAGTCACTACCATCTTATTAGAATATGATTTCCTGTTTCCTCTCCACATGGCAATAATATTGTAAGCAAAGGGTAAGAATAATGAAAATAATTGGACTACATTTATATTTCATATTGCTGTCTATATTTTCTCAAGAAAAACTAAATGTATACTTACATACTGACAGAATTCTACAAGATATATTTGTATTATAATAAGCCTATACAACAAAGTTTGGGAGGCAATTCAGCCTTCATGAAGTCTAATTTCCTAAGTTCCGGCCATCCCAATAAATTTAAAGGTGATATGGTTTAGCTTCTTTCGAGTTAGGAAAATGCAATCAATCTGAGTGATTAGTGCATGCAAGATGTAACAAAAGGAATTCTGCCTCAATAAAGCTGTGTAAATTATAGAGCTAATGAGAAAGCTTTACTAACAGCAGCAGCAACAATGAAAAAAAGTATATTTGAACAGTTTCGAAAATTAACTATAAACAGTGACACCACTTTAAATTATAATAATTATAATTTCAAAAGATTGCTCTTGATAAACTCTAAACAGGATGCAAGAGTGTACCAGCTACCAGAAAACAAATATAACAGAAACCCCAAGCTGACAAAGCAACCTTTTATCTTTTCTACATTATCTATGGCCTAGAGGAGATTTAACAGGCAAAATGTCACTGCAGATCATACATCTTCCTTCTAGAGCTCATTTTATTATACATTAATTTAAAATATAAAATAATGTCCTTTAGAGATAAGAATGTGAATGACTACAAAAGAAGAGTCCTAGTTAAGGCTATGCAGATTCTCAGAGCTAATGCAAAGATCAATGGGATTTAATGATAAAAATAGTAAAATTAAAATAGACAAGGTATGCTCCATCTCACTTTGTACATATTTACATTTAATTTTCATAGAGGAGGACTGGCATTTATATCTCTACTCAAAAGCAAGCGCTGGTTAAAAATATCATCTCTATTAAGTCTCAACCAGCCATCAAATAAACAAGAACATGTCAAAGTAGTATTCCCACCCTGCAGGGTTCCAGTAAAGGAAATAATAAAGTAAAATATGAAAGGGGGGGGGGAGATGGTTCTTTGAGTGGAAGAGATCTAATTAAAAGGAGGACCTAACAAGTCCATGGATTAATTGGGAGCCAACTGAAATAATTGGACCTATGGGAGTATGATTGCACCCATCATAAACTGCTTTTTTCACAAGCATGGGTTAAGTGCTTGATGCTTTAATTGGGTGTAGCACTACAATGAAAGCAGGGGTGATATAGAAAAATTAATATTTGGGAAGGCAATCTCCTGAAATTCTCTGGAATCATTAATAGCTATATATATATATTCAAAGATGCAATACTCTAGGCTTCTTGGAGCCACTTTGATAACTGTGTGGTTATAATTCTATACTTATACTTACGCGATTAAAAGTTGACCTGCAGACCACATGTGACTGCTTTGCAATTAGACATTCAGCACGATCACATCACTCTGTTATTGAAGTGAGAGCGGGAAGGGTTTTCTTAGATGATGATCTACTTAAAGGTAGACTGAGATAAAAATGGGCTTTCAATGAGATGTTCTTCCAGGAAAGCGACCACACAGTTGAAGAGCCTTGGGAAACCGGATTGACAGTGCATTGGTCAAGCTCCCTCTTTTGATAGCTGAAGAGCCTACAAGAAGACAAGTGCTTGCAAATCTTACAGCCGAGCTACATGTTTACTGTGGGATAGATACTATGTGATGAAACTCATTTTTTGGAGGGTGTAGTGGGGCATGGTCCTCAGAAAATAAATAACTGATAAATCTGTAATTTGCGCACATCTTAAGAAGCTCTGATGGAAGTGCTGGGCTACAGCTGGTCAAACCCACCAAGCTGCTCCTCAGGAGAAAGACGAGGCTGTCTGCTCCTGTGATCACCGACAGCCGCAGAAACCTTGTGTGAGATCACAGTGAGTTGGAAATACTCAATGAGAGAGTATATGTGTTTCAGTAGCGTGTAATTCTATGATATTTTCAAACAGTATCTGATGAAGGAACAAATATGGACGTGACAAAAAGGAAGACCATGCTGTTTGCAATGAGAAAAGGTATTGCATATATTATTCCATCTTGAACCCAGATTCAACCTTCTAATGTAAACATGGAAATTATATTCAATTCCTACCATTGAGAGATCACTATTCATAGCCCTAAATAGTCAAGTGACTATCTCAAAGACTACGGGTTAAGACCAATCTGGAAAGATGAAATAGATAGCTATGCCTAAACATCTTAGAGGTTCTCTGGAACATCCACATCATTAAACATTGGACTACTAGCTGAATAGTTAGCAGTTCAAATCCACCCAGATGTGCTTCAAAAGAGAAGCCCTTGGCTCTATTCCTGAAAACTGGGTCTTGGAAAATCAGTGGAGCTCTTGTAGTCTGCACACATAGGGCCATTTGTATTAGAATCAAACCCATAGCATGGAACAACAACAAAAGCTGTACCTGCAGCTACATCTCCTCCAGTGGACTGATCCAAAGCAAACTATGCCTTTTATTTGCCATCCCCTGCCTTCTTTGCGCCCCAATTGGCTCTCATTCCCTGACTTAGGACTCAATTCAGCTAATGGAATATCACCAGGCTACCTGATGGCAGACAAAGTCTGACCAATTATTCCCGGGGTTTCTCCATCACAGTGCTCCCCCTATTAGTCTCTGCTTCCTCCTCCTCCTCCCCATGAAGGCCAACCAAGGCGTCTTACACAGCCTATGCTACAGCACAAGCTCAGAGCTAATGCTGGCAAACCCTCTTTCGCTGGCTCTTCAGGCATAAAATCCATTTCAGGTGCCCTTAAGTCTAGTGCAAACAATGAAACCAAATGAGTATTTCAGAACTGCATATTTTGTCATTGACAAATCCTAAATTCCTAATCTGAAGTACAAAAGAGGGTAGCTTTGGGTCTCTCCTACACACTATAATTTCACCCGAATTGCCTCCTGCTTATCCTTCCACACATCACACAGATTGTACTCTAAGATTTTTACCCCTACTGGGTTGTAATTTCCAAAGCCCTTATCTGATTTTTAATAATTTACGATTAGATTTGATCTTCAAGAGGGACCATGGAGCAGATCCTTCCTTAATTTTCCCTTTCTTTCTCCCCTCCTTGTTTCCTTTGCTTCTGTCTTTATTCTTTGTCTATGTTCTGTTTTTTGCCTAGATTTTCCTTCTTTGCATAGATATTTAGCAAGAAGTCACCATAATTCCTGACTTCCTAGAGATTATACTTTAACAGGAAAGAAAGCTATTAAAGCATTAACTGAACTACTAATAACTCAATTATAGCAACTAAATGCTAAGAGAACAAGATGCAAGTCCATATAACCTTTTCTCTGCACTAATTTCAGAAGTCAACTAAGAACCTGGCAGTTAATAGACTTACAGTAAGGTACAGTAGTAGGCAGAATTGAATTTTGATAGAGAGAGCTGGCTACACAGTCAATCCTAATTAGATTCAAATTTTGGACTCTGGCTTCTGTTTTTCCAGAATACAAGGTAAATTGATTTAGCATCCTGAATCTCAGTGTCCTAATTATTAACAGGACTTAGAAATCTACCTCCATGGGGAAATGTCTTTGTCCATCTCTGAGAAGAAAACATAGTAGAAGCATGCAAAAACAATTTTAGTCAAGTAGGCTATCAGTAATAATGACTCCATGTCTTTAAGAGTAAAACTGCACTATATGGAGTTTTCGTTGGCCACTTTTTGAAGTAGATCGCCAAGTCTACCTTCTGAAGTGCCTCTCTATGGACTTAAACTACCAACATTTTCTTTAGCAGCTCAACCTGTGAGCAGTTTGCCCCACAGCAGGACTTAGTAGACACACTAGATCTGGACTGGCAGTAGCATTTCCCAAAAGAAAATATAGTTTTATGTTTTGAAAATCAGATTCATAAGCAAAGGCAGAACAATGTGTATTGTAACTTTATTTGACTATCACATTTTTAAATTACCATAATTAAAATCTCATACAAGAAAACATGAAACGTTTAGATTTCAAGAACAAAATGCAAGGGAGACAATGTCACAGCAGAAGGAATTTGAAAAATTGTATGTCATCTTCAGAAATAATATATTTATGTACAAGAATCCACCTGGCAAATGTAATAACATAGCTTTATTAATAGAGTATGTTCCCTGCATGAAGCTAATCAGGTTTTCTGTGTGTACCACAATGCACCTGTAGGAAGAGCAGATATTATGCTTCCATGCACACGGAACACTCTACTCTGTGTGGCCTCTGCTGCCTGTTAGTGAGGGCTCTGGAGTTAAGTCACACCTCCATCAACAACAGGCCTGTTGACAAACGAATGTTCAATTTCTTAATTCATCTTTCCTATTCATAACATTCCTTGTGGTTTTATTTAATTTTAGCTTAATCTAATTTTTATATGATTGATAAACTAGGAGTGAATGAACACTATGTATTTTCCTTTAAATGAAGGTAAGTCTAAAGGCATTGCTACAAAATCATAGCAACTTTACCCAAAAAAACAATCCAAACATGACACCATTGCTTCTGAATGCATATTTGTCTAAGGCTATACATTTCTGAAGGTGGCGTTTCCCCTTCTCTCACCCTGACTTGAAGGATGAAGTTCACATCATATCCCAATAATAATTTTTACATCTTTGAGCGACCCAAGTGTTCTCCAAGTTTGGGGAACAAACAAGAAGCCTGTGGGGGCAAGATGAAATGTAGGATGGAGGGTGGATGGCGGGAAGGTTTTGCAACAAAATTCTTGTAGGATAGCCTTTGCGCCCTTTGAAGAATGAGCAGGTTTTGTGTTGTGATAGAGGGGGAAATATCTTAGTGGATCTTTCCTGAATTTTTTCTCACCAATGTAGTTTTCAATTCTCTTAAAAGGTCTTCCTTATTAGTGCCTGTGCTCTCCTTGTGCCCCCAGAAAATATATATCAATATTACCCCCTTAGAATGTCCCCACAGAAAATATGCACTTCTGAGCTGACCACTCTGGCATGAACTTAACTGGCCCATTGGAATCCCCACTTTGGACTGGATCATTTTTGTTTGTTTATTTATTTTTTTGTTTGTTTGGGGGGGGGGGTCCTGTTTTTTATTGAAGATACCCTAATGAAACTAACATAAATATATCACTGAGTAAACTTATCTCTAGCTGTCTACTCATCACAGAGCTGTTGAAAAACACATTTTGTGTGAAATAAACCTGTGCTTATATGAGCAAGAACTCTTGTAACAATGCTTTTTCAGTTAAGCTTCAAATTCACACCAATCAGAAACATTCCTTCTTTTAATCTTGCATACACCCTGCCATATAAAAACAAATAAATAAACAACAAACCCCACAAACGCACTGCCGTCAAGTCAATGCTGACTCATAGCACCCCTCTAGGATAAGGTAGAACTGCCCCGTGAGTTTCTGGAGAGGGAGGAGAGGACATCCTGGCCCACCAAGCCCCGAGGACAATGTTCCTGCACAGAGCAGACAATGCACAGGAAGGACCACAGGGCTGGCCCCACCATGGGACATGGCATCCCTCACTGAACCATGATACCAGGTGACAGCACAGGAGAAACAGTGCGGGAATAGTGCATGGTCTGGCCCATCACACTGGGGCGAGGCAGTGAGGGCATGCAGCAGAGCAGCAGGGGGAGCAGAGTGATGAAACCCCCAGGGAATACCAAAAATAGACTTGGGAGACAAAGTGTGGCACCCCTTCAGACTCGACTGGAAAGCGCTCGTAAAGGCCGAAAAACAGACCTTGAACTATTTATATAGGCTTCTCCATTTTTTTGTCAGTGGCTTTCTTTTTGTTATTGCTATTTTGTTTTTGTTTGTTGCTATTTTGTTGTTGGTTTTGACTTCCTTTGTTGTTTAATTTGGCTTTGCCAGGTTTTTGCACTTATTAATGTAGCTGCATGTCTATCTAGATAAGATAGGCAGGATAAATAATTAGGAGATGGAAAGAACAGGACCAATGGTTCTGGGAAGATATGGGCGAAGTTGAGGTGGGAGAAAGGAAGGGTGGGTAACCAACCCAGGGACAAGGGAACAACAAGTGTACTATAATCAATGGAAGGAAAGTTGTAGGATGCCTAGTGGGGTTCAATCAAAGGCAATGTATCAATAAAGAATTACTAAATCTGGATGATGGTGGGACAAGAGCAAAGTAAAAGGAAATCAAGGAAAGAACCAGGAGGCAAAGGACATTTATAGAGGCCTAAATATAGGCATGTACATATGTAAAAACATATATCTACATGCTAAGAATTAATGTTACAGATGGACATTGGGCCTTGACTCAAATACTCCCTTAACACAAGAACACTTTGTTCTAACAATCCCGTTTTCTGTGATGCTCACCTTTCCAATATGATCCCTGAAGATAAAATGGGTGCATAAGCAAATGTGGTGGAGAAAGCAGATGGTGCCTGGCTATCAAAAGATACAGCATCTGGGGTCTCAAAGGCTTGGAGATAAACAAGCAGCCATCTACCTCCAAAGCAACAAAGCCCATATGGAAGAAGTACACCAACCTGCGTGATCATAAGGTGTTGATGGCATCAGGTATCAGGCATCTAGGACCCAGAATAAAACCATACCCAAGGTGAATGGGAGAGGGGAGGCATGGAGTGGAGACCCGATGCGCATCTGCAGACAAGTGGACATCCCCTCAAAGAGGGGTCACAGGGAAGAGATGAGTCAGTCAGGGTGCAGTATAGCACTAATGAAATACACAACTTTCCTCTAGTTCTTTGCTGCTTCCTTCCCCTATTCTCATAACCTCAATTCTACCTCACAAAGCAGATTAGACCAGAGCATGCACACTACTTCAGATAACAGCCCACAACACAGGGAATCCAGGATAGATAAACTCCTCGGGGCCAACAAGGAGAGTACAGATACCAGGAGAATTAGGAGAGGGTGGGGGGAGATAAATGGAATTGATCACAAGGATCAACTAGAACCCCCTCCCAGAGTGATAAATAACAAAAAAGTAGGTGAGGGGCAATGGAGGACGACGTAAGATATGGAAAAAATAATCTATAACTTCTCAAGGGTTTGTGAGGGAGGGTGGGTGGGGGAGGAGGAAGAAATAGGGGAAATGATATCAGGGGCTCAAGTGGGAAGAGAAAGCTTTGAAAATGATGATGGCAGCATATGTGCAAATGTGCTTGATGAATGTATGAATTGTGATGAGATGTAAGAGCCCCCAATAAAAGTATTTAAAAACAAACAAACAAAACTTATGATATTCCTATATGTTACATAGGAGGTTAAATAATTATAATAGAACATTTTAATGCAATAAAATTAACAAGATTCAAAACCATGCATAATCTTCAAATTAAGTTTTGAAAATTGGGGACTACCATACAGTGTTTTTTTTTTTTCTGTTCAAAAACATCGTATTATCTAACTTTTTATTTGGTATTTTAAAAAATTCCAATGTCATCTCTGAAATGTGTGTACTTAACATGTTGGAATCATTATTAGTTCTCCATAGTCTATTCAGAGATTCAGATTGGTGGATGGTGAAAGGGATAAAAAATGTCTTACAAAAATAGTTTCAGTCATTTAAAATTAGTTGATTACAAAAGGATGCCAGCAGCCCTCTTAAGTTTAGCTTGATTAGATATGAACGTGAATAAATTAATCTATGTATAAATTGTAGAACTTCACTTTTCCATGGAAATAGGAAGTGTCTGTTCAGCAATATGCCTGACTCGAAGGGATTCAGCTAGGATGCCTCCCATGTATGGCTGTTCCCCATAACATCACATCCAGAAGAGAAAGTAAGTGATGTGCTTAGAACTTCCCACTAGCATTTTCTTCAGTGATGTCTATTCTATGGCGGTGCTTTCCAATACGGTAGCCTCTAGAAACGTGTGGCTTTTGAGCACTGTAATACACTGAGTGTGACTGATGAGCTGAGGTTTTTTTGTTTTTAATGGTAATTTATTTAAATGGAAACAGGCATATATATGCCTACCAAATAGAACAGAGATGGGATGGCCTGAATAATGGTCCCTGCGCTGATTCTTGCAATCTCTTAAATTAACATTTACATCAAGAAACAAGAGCACATGTCCAAATAGATTCATAATAATCTGCTTCAAGTTGCAGAATAGGACTTTCCCTGTGTCTCTTTAGCTAAATTCACGAGGGACTGAAAATCACAGGAGACAGACTTGCTATTAGGAGAGCCAACATCTGACTCACCCAATCTTTACCTAGTGGAATAAAAAGCCACCTTGCAAACCTGCTGTGCTAGCATCGTCCCTCTGCGAGTCACCGTCTGCTTCTGTGAGGACAGGAAGCAGCTCCCAAACAGATGGTTTTCATTGTGCAGGGAAGAAAAAAAAAAGTGGGAAAGGATGGACTGCCTTCTCTTTCCTGATCATCTACTATAATTTATTCAAGACATTAAAATATAGATTTAACACAATTTTCAAAGAGTATAGAATGGATGAAAGATGGCAGGCTAAACATAATGCGTAGTGTTGTATTTTAGTCTTAGCTTGTTCTATAAAAGAAGCCAGTGTATTTATTGTGCTGCATCAAGACACCAACACTTGAGCATTATCCAGCCCTAGAGTTTTCATATTGATCCCTTGAGGTGATTTACAATACCCCAAATGACGTATTGTTATTATCACCTGAGCATTGAAGTGGCCTACATTCAAGTAAAACCAGTACTCAGTGGGCAGGAATTCTATTGTGTATAATTACAATTACCCACATCTTCCTAACTTTTAGCCAATGTTCTTATTTATGTCCCTTCAATCAGAGAGCTTTGTTTTATTTACTCAAGTTTGGGTACTTGGCTGACTGGAAAATGTTCCCCTGTATATTATCAACCAGCTTGTTGCTTTTCCTCCCTTGATTTAATTTGGATATTATTTTCTAAGTATATGACATTGAAATTCCATATAATTATCAGATTCTATCTGCATGATGATTAAATTCCTATGTTTTATGCTGATTACTGCTAATGCCTTACAAAAGGAAGAGCCTGTTACCTGAACAGCTTTGATTTATGGATTATAAACTAACAGTGTTTCCTTCAGAAATGACATAACATTTGTTTGCTTTATAAAAGGAATAATGAGATACAAGCTTGTCTCAGGAAGTAGGGCATGCATGTAATAAAAGTAAATCACTTCTCATTTTCTATAGCTCTAATGAAAGGTTCAAATTTGGATAGAGTGGCCATATGATTTGTTGCTCACAATGAGATAGTTTTGAGAGTGAAAAAAGGCTTTGTTAATAAAGAAGCTGAGTCAGCAGGCATAAATCAAAAATGTCACAGGGAAACCAGAACAAGGTGACCTTAGATTTAAGGATGTCGGGTATATCAAAGGAAACAAGACTACTTTCCAAAAAACCACATACTGGACAACCTTATGGATCAGTTCTACTATGAATACGTGGGTCACCAAGACTTGGAGTGGGCTCGATGACAACACAAGTGACACAAAGGCTTTGTGCGCAACGATTGACCTGAAGTTTGGTAGTTCAAACCTAGGCTTCCCCAGAGGTAAGATCGGACAATATTCATCTGCTCATTCATCTGTCAAGAAAACCCTATGGAGTGCAACTCTGTAATACATGGGGTCATCATGAATTACAAACAGCTTAGTCGCACCCAACAGCAGCAGCAGCAGGCACCCTACGGGAGGGTCCTTATACTCTTCTGCTCTTATTTGAGCCTTCTGTGCACACTGTCATTGTTCTCGGGCTTGTTCTACTTACCCTATTGTTGGAAATTACATTACCAAATCTCTTTTCAAAACCCTTTCTCTTCTTCAAAATTCTACCCAAATATGTTCTTTTCTTCACAGTGATATCTCTAAAAGTGTCGGTGAAAATATTTCCTTTAGTTTCATCTGCACTGGACTGTTCATCTCACACTTTAGTTAACATAGTTTCCTCAATGTTGCAGAGACTTACATTCACCTCCTTCTCCCTGGTGGCAGGAGGGGTGCTTTTGTCCATCATTAAACTCACCACGATGCCTGCTTCTGTGCACTTCTCTATCGGGCTTATTCAGTTGACTCAACATATTAATGAGGAATTATTAAAGCTGGAAATTATGCAAGATTTACTAAATGCATGCCCTGAGTGCCTACTTGAGTTGACCCAGAATCAACTTGGAAGAACGGTTCCAAAGAATCTGCCCCTGGCTACCCCAACAAGCACACGCCGACTGTGCACACAGAAGTCTCCATGAGTGGATGGAGAAGACAACTGCTTCTATGCTTCTTTATTTGTTAAACTACACGTACCACATAGGAAAATGGCGAAGCTGAAATATTTTATAAAGATTAAACATTACATCTCCAACCATAGAGCTACTATCTGACCAAGGTCTGATTGAAATCCAAGCCTACTGACATTCTACAAGTGCAAAAATGTGGCGGCACCTCTGTATTTTCTCTGTCTAAACTCTTTGGCTAATATTTGTTATCCCCCGGATGTAGTAGCCCTCCCATCCTTGTTTACCTTTTTTTCACAATATAGATTAAAGAATGCATATTTGTTTTTCTTGACATTTCCTTATATTGTAGCACATTTAAGATTTGATCTTTTAAGGCATCATTCTTACAAATTAAACTAGTCTTTTATATTTAACTTTGGTTTATTTCTAGGTTCATCTATCAATATTTCATATTCAGTAAATAAAATATTTCATATTCAATAAGTAAATAAATAGCTCTCTGTGAAATCTCCATGATTCTGGCAACAATATCTCTAACCCCCTCCTGTTATATAACTGGTGTCAATGTGAAGCTATTAAGAGTGAATGGGGTGGAGATTAGCCGGTCAATCAGATTGCAGTTTAATGACCTCATTTGGAGGCTCTACAGAGATTAAATAGCTCACTGGAGGCCAGACCCACACTTTCTGCTTTGTCATCCTGCTGACAAGACACATGGAGCTATGCGGATGGAACCAGAGCCCTGGAGCTGGAGGAGCTACATGAAGACCCCTGCCAGTGCTGAGATGCTCCTACTGCCACTGGATCCACAAGACTTCACACCCACTGGCCTGTGATCTTCCTGCATTCTGTGTCATTGCATGTATTACATGATTCTAAAGAGGAATTTATGGACTGGTAGCAGACATATGGGCTAATATAGGACTTATGGATGTGATCTGGACTGGCTAGGATGTTTTCTTAATACACCATTACTTTCTGATATAAAGTTCTCTCTTACATATATATGAGTACCCTGGATTTGTTTCTCTAGTTAACCCAGACAAACATACTTCCTTACTGGGATTATTCATCATTCTACTATGTAATTACCGTAATTTTCATTTCCATTTGTCTTGAACAATAATTTGATTTTGAAATATCCATGGGAGCAAAGCTATACTTTGTGTAACTTTATCTTTAAATGTGTTTCTAAACACATGGTTTTATATTTTTCTAAAACTTCCATCTGTATCTTCCTAGTTTGAATCTTGATCCTATGAGATGAAGCCGTGTAGAGTCTAAGGAGCAGGGTATTAGTCCAGGTACTTTAGAGAAACAAATCCACAGCAACTCATGTATGAGAGAGTTTTATGTAAAGAAAATGTGCATCACGAAAACATCCCAACCCAATGCTGCCCAAGCCCACAAGTCCAACATTAACCCATTAACACAACACCAGTCCACAAAGTCCTCCACCTCACAAAACAGAGGCAATGATGCCGAATGTAGGAGGAAAGCTGAGTCAGTGAACGAATAAGCATCTCAGCACTAGCAGGCATCTCCACAGGGCTGCTCCAGCACCCAGGGATGCATCAGGATAGGTCCAGGTGGCTTCTCCTTGGGGATGTCTTGTAGGAAGTCAATCTTGCAAGCTGAAGCAGGGGACTGCTACGGCAGCTGCACCCTGGTGCGACCATCACAAAGCAAGAGACTCGAGCACTAGAAAGGCGAGGCTCACCACCCATTTATCCCTCCGCCTTTCAATTAGTCCCACATGTGATATAGGCAAAAGAATGGTAGATCAGGTGAACAGTAGAATAGACAGTCATGATCGCTCAATCATTTCCCAGACTGAGCCAGTTTACAGACCCACAACCTCTTGAATGAGCTGGAGGCCGGGTCCCTTTGAAGGAGGACCCTGCTACATCAGGAAGGTCTGTACTGTTAGTCTTTCTTCTAGCCTTCCCCAAAGGGACTTGCGGCCTTTCACAAGAGTAACTGTTCATTGGGGGAAAGGAAATAATCAAACTTTTCGGGGATTACTGGACACTGGCTAGGAACTGACACTAGTTCCAGGAGAACCAAAGTGTTTCGAAGGCCCCCCAATTACAGTGGGGGCTTATGGAGGTCAAGTTATCAGTGGGGTTTTAGCTCAGATACACCTCACTGCAGGTCCAGTGGGCACCCGGATGCATCCTGTGGTTATTTCCCTAGTTCCAGAATGCATCATCAGAACCCCCATATTGGATAACTGAAATGTGGAATAAGGGCTATAATGGTAAGAAAGGCTAAGTGGACACCATTAGAACTGCCATTGCCTAGGAAAATAGTAAACCAAAAGCAATACCACATTCCTGGAGGGATTGCAGAGATCAGTGCGACCATCAAAGACTTGAAAGATGCAGGGGTGGTGATTCCTACAACATCCCTATTTAACTCACCTATTTGGCCTTTAAAAAAGACAGATGGATCCTGGAGAATGACAGTGGATTGTCATAAACTTAACCTGGTGGTGACTCTAATTGCAGCTGCCGTTGCAGATGTGATTTCATTGCTTGAGTAAATTAATACTTCTCTTGGTACTTGGTATGCAGCTATTGATCTGGCCAATGCCTTCTTCTCAATACCCATCTCAAAGGACCACCAGAAGCAGTTTGCCTTCACCTGGCAGGGGCAACAATATACTTTCACAACTCTCCCCCAAGGGTACATCAACTCTTCTGCCCTGTGCCATAATTTAGTCCGAAGGGATCTTGATCACCTATCTATTCCACAAAATGTCACACTAGTCCATTATATTGATGACATTATGCTGATTGGACCCACTAAGGAGGGTGTGTCAAAGACTAGATTCATTGGTACAATATCTGCATACAAGAGGTTGGGAAATTAACCCAACTAAGATTCAGGCACCCTCCATCTCAGTAAAATTTCTCGGAGTCCAGTGGTGTGGGGCATGTCGAGATATTCCTACTAAAGTGAAGAATAAGCTATTGCATTTGGTGACCCCAATAACTAAAAAAGAGGCTTAACGGATTTTGGAGGCAACATATCCCTCACTTGGGTGTTCTACTTCGACCTATTTATCAAGTGACACAAAAAGCCTCCAATTTTGAGTGGGGCCCAGAACAAGAAAAGGCTCTACAATAGTTTCTGGCTGCCATGCAAGCTGCTTTGCCACTGGGACCATATGATCCAGCTGACCCGATGGTGCTAGAAGTGTCAGTTGTAGATAAAGATGCAGTGTGGAGTCTTTGGCAGGCCCCTATTGGTGAATCACACCGTAGACCATTGGGATTTTGGAATCAAGTTTTGCCATCCTCTGAAGACAACTACTCGCCCTTTGAAAAACAGCTGTTGGCCTGTTACTGGGCCTTGGTGGAGACTGAAAGCCTCACCATGGGCCACCAAGTCACCATGAGGCCTGAACTACCTATCATGAACTGGGTATTGTCTGATCCATGGAATCATAAAATTGGACGTGTGCAGCAACACTCCATTGTTAAATGGAAGTGGTATATATGAGATCGGGCCAAAGCAGGACCTGAAGGGACAAGTAAGCTGCATGAAGTGGCCCAAATGCCCACAGCCTCCACTCCTGTCACATTACCTCCTTTCTCCCAGTCTGCACCAATGGCCTCCTGGGGAGTTCCTTACCTTACCATACTTTAACTGAAGACCAAAAAATCATGCTTGGTTTACGGATGGCTCTGCACGATATGCAGGTGCCACTCGTAAGTGGACAGCAGCAGCACTACAGTCCCTTTCTGGGATTTCCCTAAAGGACAATGGTGAAGGGAAATCTTCCCAATGGGCAGAACTTCGAGCAGTGCACCTGGCCATTCAGTTTGCATATAAAAAAAATGGCCAGATGTGAGACTGTATACTTATTCATGGGCTGTGGCAAATGGCTTGGCTGGATAGTCAGGGAATTGGAAGGACCATGATTGGAAAATTGGTGACAAGGAGGTGTGGGGAAGAGGTATGTGGATAGACCTCTCTGAATGGGCCAAAAAAGTAAAGGTAATTGTATCTCACGTGAATGCTCACCAAATAATTACCTCTGAGGAGGAGGACTTTAATAATCAAGTGGATAAGATGACACGCGCTGTGGAGACTGGTCCTCCTCTTTCCTCTGCCACTCCTGTTATCGCCCAATGGGCACATGAACAAAGTAGACTGGTGGTAGGGATGGAGGTTATGCATGGGCACAGCAACATGGACTTCCACTCACCAAGGCTGACTTGGCCACTGCCACTGCTGAGTGCCCCATTT
>NW_022103908.1:17497770-17617311 GCF_000313985.2 Echinops telfairi | reverse complement strand
AGAATTGTGTACAGGTGCCAGGTTGGCAAGGGGTGGATTGAGATAGTTTATTGTGCTAGTCTGGCTGATAAACACAAGTGGTATTAACTGAAGGGCAGAGAGATAAATGGCTTGGTAAGGTTCGCCTATTTGTCTCTCGCTCTGTGATCATCGGACCAGTGTGTGGCTGCTTTGCTTGTTCTGTGCCTCAATTTAAAGGCTACACTACCTGTGGGATGCCTAGCCTGTGGACTATGTCACTGTAAGTTGAGATCCCTTTAAGACATCTCTGGAGCTGGGGACTGGCGGTTGGTGACCTGCCTTGTAATTGGCTGCTGTGCTGACATAGCCTAGCTCTCTCTACAAATAGAGGAAGATCTGGCAGCACACTAGACTTGAAGGACAGCTAGTCTCTCACACTCCCTCTCAAGGACGTGAGTTGCACTGAGCCATTTGTAGTGCTTTTTAACTGTTTATTTCTTGTATTATATATTTATCTGTATATGATTTAACAGTTCATTTCTTGTTATAGTTGCATTTGGCGCCCCCAATGACTAAAAAGAGGCTCAACGCCTAGTGGGCCTCTTCGGATTTTGTTGCTGATATCCAACTAGAACTGATTGTAGGACAAGTCTTTTGATGTTTTCACAATGCTACAGATTTTCTCTTAATTTATGAAGAATGTTCCATCAGCCTAGAACATCCTATCCCTTTTAGTTCACTCCCTTCCTTGGTATCTTCACCCCAAAGCCATTTTTATTTTCTGTAACATTCACCATAACAACTTCCTAGTCTTGCCTTGTAAATCTCTATAGAATTTAAGCTTCTCTAACATATTTTATCCATAAGGTATGAGGGTAAATAAAAGGAATTCTCAATGAGATGAATTGTCAATCGCCACAGAAAGTGGGCCAAAATTCATGAAGATGGTGCGGTGCGCATGCAGGCAACGTTTTTTAATTTTGTTACACCTGAAGTCCTAATATGTCTGAGATGACTTCAGGGCAATGAACAACAATGGTAAAACTGCATGTCACATATTATTTATGTATTAGAATCCCTCTTTCAATACACTAAAAGTCATATGCAAACAAGTGGGTTTTGTTTTTGTTTGTTCAGTGCTTTATTTCCTGGGTCTAGAGAAATATCTAGCATATAATAGATGTTCAAAAAATATTTTTGATTGATTATATACAGTTTTGAAATTGTTTGACTGAACACATGCAGTGCAAAACAGCAAGCACACCTTCATAGAAGCAAGGACAGGGAGCTGTGATCATGGTCTGGGTTAAGAATTTCTAGCATTCTTCTTTCCCCAGAATAACTCCCCCTATGAAGTACCAAATACTAACGAACATAAAACGAAATGGTGCTTGTTGCAAATACACCTTTTACTACAAACAAATCATGAACAGAGATCTATTTCTAATTAGGCCATGTTATCCTTCTTACGTGTGTTTATATATTATTTGCTTTCATGTAATGTAGTATTGTGTTCAAATTAACAAACAAGAAAACAAAAATTGCCATTTTGTTGTATTAGGTCCGTGCCTATCAGTCCCGCCACGTTCTGCCCTTCTATGATTGCACGAGGATTCACTTCTTGCTGGGTAAAGTCAAAACATGGACCTAATCCAACATTTAATAAGCTGTACAGATGGGTTTACTTCACAAATATGCTATGCTGCACAGATGGAAGTTCCTGAATGCCTGACAAGGTGTTAAAACTGTTACTGATATTACAAAGGAATTAAAAACGCAACATAGGAAATTGTAATTATTAGGGGCTTGGTCTCTGAAGAATTTACTAGCTCAGCACTTAATATTTTGTCTTGGCACCAAAAGAAAACATTTGGGGGATGAAAATGAAAAGGTATGAGTTAGGCCTATGTGATCTGATGAGGCTATCCAAAAAATGCAAATGTAAATAATGATAGTCAAACAACATAATGAACATAAATAAGTCTTTGACCTGTACGCATGAAGTTTATAAAAATGGCAGATTCCAATTCTCCTGCATACTTACCAGTGTACAATGGTACTACATCAAACCAAACTGAAGCCTAGCCAGTCAAATCTGACCTTTTATGACACAGTAGAAGTTGCCCCTGTGGGTTTCTGAGACTCTCAATTTTTATGGAAGTACAAAGCCTCATTGTGCACCAGTGGAGGATCTGGTGGTTCCGAACTGCTGATTTTTGTGGTTGGCCCCCCAGTTTGTGACCCACTGTGCCACCACACTCCTAAAATAAAATAAAAGTAATCTTATGACACCATGGGTCTCCTGTGAAATATATGTTCTGGCTATGTAAGTCCTCAGGGACTTAACTAGCATAATGAACTGATGGAACATGCAAATTGATGCATTTAAAGTTTTTTTTCCATAGGTGTGTCTCTTTAAATGCTTTTTTTCTTATATGAAATACTATTATTAATCTATCATTTTAATCATGGAATATACTTAAAGAACTAATTCAGGTAGTAAAATGTGCCACATTACAATCCGTTTATGATAAACTGTTGCATCAAAGGATAAAAAAATCCCAACAACTTAGAATGCCAATTTAATAAAAGAAAGTATTGAGGGAGTAATTGAGTGGAGGCCCAAAATGCTTCTGCTACCTTAATACGAAACCTATAAATATATGCACATAGATCTATTTCCCAACCTCATATATAAATATATTTACATATGTACATGCCTTTATTTAGACCTCTATAAATGCCCTTTGCCTCCTAGCTCTTTCCTCTATTTCCTTTGACTTTCCTCTTGTCCCACTATCATGCTCAGTCTTCATTTGGGTTTCAGTAATTCCTCTTGGTTACATTACCCTTGACCACGCCCTAACAGGCCTCCTACACCCTCCTCACCACCAATTTGGATCACTTGTTGAAGACAAAGTGGGTGAATAAGCAAATGTGGTGAAGAAAGCTGTTGGTGCCTGGCTATCAAAAGATATAATGTCTGGGGTCTTAAAAGCTTGAAGGTAAACAAGCGGCCATCTAGCTCAGAAGCAACAAAGCCCACATGGAAGAAAACACTAGCCTGTGTGATCACGAGGTGCCAAAGGGATCAGTTATCAGGCATCAAAGAACAAAAAAATCATATCATTGTGTGCTCACATCCCTGATACGATTGCTGAAGACAACTGGGTGCATAAGCAAATGTGATGAAGAAAGATGATGGTGCCTGGCTATCAAAAGATATAGCATCTGGGGTCTTTAAAGCTTGAAGGTAAGCAAGCGGCCATCTAGCTCAGAAGCAAGAAAGTCCACATGGAAGAAGCATACCAGTTGTGCGATCATGAGGTGTCGAAGAGATTAGGTATCAGGCATCATCAGAACAAAAAAACATATCATAGTGAATGAGGAGGGGAGTGCAGAGTGAAGACTCAAAGCCCATTTGTAGGCCACTGGACATCCCCTTACAGAAGGGTCTCAGGGAGGAGATCAGCCAGTCAGGGTGCGATGTAGCAACAATGAAAAATACAACTTTCCTCTGGTTCCTAAGTGCTTCCCCCTCCCCCCACTATCATGATCCCAATTCTACCTTACAAATATGGCTAGACCAGAGGATATACACTGGTACAGATAGGAACTGGAAACACAGGGAATCCAGGGTGGTTGATCCCTTCAGGACCAATGGTGTAAGTGGTGTTACTGGGAGGGTGGAGGGAGGGTGGGTTGGAAAGGGGGAACTGATTACAAGGATCTACATATAACCTCTTCCCTGGGGGAGGTACAAAAGAAAAATGGGTGAAGGGAGATGTCGGACAGGGCAAGATATGACAAAATAATAATTTATAAATTATCAAGGATTCATGAGGGAGCAGGGAGTGGGGAAGGAGGGGAAAATATGAGAAGCTGTTGCAAGAAGCTTAGGTGGAGAGCAAATGTTTTGAGAATGATGAGGGCAATGAATGTACAAATGTGCTTTACAAAACTGATGTATGTATGGATTGTGAAAAGAGTTGTATGAGCCCCTAATAAAACGATAATAAAAAAAAAGCCTATCACTTCTAGATACTTTCCGAAAATGGGTGCCAATACCTGCTGTGTTTTTATGAGTTTATTTTCCTTATGGAAAAGTAGAACTTTTACAGAGAGTAGATGTCTCCATTATCATTGTAAGTAATATATTGCAATCTGAGGCTTAGGATTTGCTTTTTTGCTTTCCTCCCAAAAGTCCTTAATAAGATCTTAATTGTACCTTCCCTTCATGGGCCTCTGTCCGCCTTCATTCCTGTCCTCTTTAACCCACTCAGTCTTCCAACTCTCAGTGTTGCCAATGGTGTCCATTAACTCTATTTACAAAATCCACCACTCATCTGACAGTTTGTTGCACTGCGGTAGCTTGCATGAGGCTGTGATGTTAGAAGCTCTAGCGATACTTCAAATACTAGTAAGGTCACCCAGGGTAGACGGGTTTCAGTGACATATTCAGACTAAGACTGATTAGGAAGAAGCAACTCATGATCAATTACTAAGGCCAAATTGGTCAAGAAAAATGTTATCATTACCAGTGAAACACCATCTGATGCAGTGGTGAAAGATGAGCCCCGAGAATTGGAAGACACTCAAAATATAGCTGAGGAAGAGCTGCCCCTGCAAAGTTACAACATGACTGGAGTAAAGCTCTAGGGACTTCATTTTTCCGCAAACTACAAATATCTACCAATAATCAGAATTCGGGATGTAGACTATTCTAATTTATGAAATTTAGACTTTAGAAAAACTCAAATGAAATGCCTAAATGACTTGATCCTAGATTTAGTGAGCTGACATGAGTTAGCCTTGGGCATTTTTAATCAGATAAGCATGTCATGCACTGTGATGGGAAAGGTCAATTGAAGAAGCATGGCATCGCAGACATTATCAAAATGAACATTTCAAGTTCAATCTTGAATTACAAAATTGTCAGTGATAGGATGATATCTATGTGGCTACAATGAAAAGTTTCATTTAATATGGTTTAATATGGCTACTGTTCAAACGTATACACCAACAAATATTGACAAATATGAAGAAAATAAAGATTTTTAATAACATCTATCTGAATTTCATAAAATATGTAAATAAGATGAATTGAAAATTACTAGTGATTAGAATGAGAAACTTGGAAATAAAAAACAAAAATCAGTAGTTGGAAAAACATTAGCAATGGTCTTATAAATAATACTGGATATTCCCAATGTTCTTTGGAAATATATTTTCTCAACAGCATAAATGGCAACTATATGCATGGACCTCCCCAGAGGGAATACACAGGCATCAAATTGACCACATGTGCAGAAAGAGGTCATGAAGAACTCAACATCACTAGTCAGAACATGGCAAGCGGCTGAAGGAGAATCAGACTAGCAGTTGGTCATATACGTGTTAAAGCTGCAGCGCAAGAAAATGAATTTAGAGATCATCTAAACAACCAAATTAATAGACTTTACACCAATTCCCCAAAACCAGATAAGTGGGATATTAAGGACATGGAGCATGAAGAAAACTAAAGGTCCTTCAAAGGACATGACAAGAGAGAAAAGGCCAGTGGGTGTCGGAAGAGGCTTTCAAACTATCTGTGAAGCACCGACATGATTCCATCAAAGAGCTAAGCACACATCAAAGGGCAGGCAAGAAGGATCGCAATGAGAGTGAAAAGTTAAGTATTATAATGAAATGTGCACAGACCTGGTGTTGGGAGAGCAAAGGGGAAATACTTGGCAAGGAAAACAATAGCATGCCTGGCTGCAGTATTCAAGCATTGCATGGCAAAATATAAAAAAATAAAGGAAGTGTCAAAAGAAGTTAAAAGTCAAGTATCAAAAACCATGAGTTGACATTTAACTATTTCAAGAGAAACATGTGATCAAAAATTGAAGCTAGTCAAGGAAAAATTCACACTACACAGAAAAAATAATTTTCAAAACCCACGCATTTCCAGGCATTGCTTTAAAATGTCCCTTGAAAGCGTTAAAAATTAAAAAATTCACTTTGAGAACTAAGGTCACCTGACCCAAGCCATGATCTTTTCCTTCACATCCTGTGCATGGTCTAGAATTTACTGAAAGAGACTAGCTCAAATAGGAGAGTGTGTCTTTCAGGAGGTAATACATATAACTTCAGCCTGATAAATAAGCTTTCTTTCCGGTGTCAAATGGTAATGAATAGTACTAATATTCCTAGATTGAAGGCCCACTACCCCTATGGCTGCTTTAGTATAAATTAAACAATGTCCTATTTGTGGGGTTGCCTTTCGTTGTTCCTATTACAATAACACAAAACTTTTCTTAAAAGCAAGACTGGTCTAGAACTATAAGTAAAACAGCTTTCCAAAGGATCAGTTTATGGTTTTATTCTTAAACTTAAGATTATCTTTTTTGTCTGAACACTAGTTCTGTCTCATTGCTTTTCAAAAGAAGGTGTCTTATTTATTTTTTGATTCCTTCACTACTGGCATTATTTTATTTCTTCTTCTCAGCTTAGGTCATTGCACTGCCCTGAAAGGCTGATCCCAAGGCCCATCCCCAGCCTCAGTCTGCATGCAAATTAATTTGTTTAGGTTCCAATCAGATTCATCTGCATTTTGTAATTCAAACTTTCTAGATAAGAAACCATACATAAATACCTTGGGTGTCAAAGTAGAATTGTGCTCCAGGCCATTTTCAAGGCTGGGCCCTTTCAGCTCTCCAAGCGTTTCTTCTATGAGAGGACTCAGGGTGAGTTTGAATCTCCAGCCTTCTCAATCTCCAACAATGAAAATGTGTACCGCCCATGCAATTGTCCTGAGTCAGAATTGGCTCCTCAATATTTATGCAGAGAAGGAATCTCATCAACCTTGCTCAAGGCGGCACTCCTCCCAGACATGGTATGTTACAGCTAAGAGGGAGACGAGCTACTTAAAAAAAAAAAAAAAATGCATTGACTGAGGCTAGAATAAGCCCACTGCCACCAAACCCGTTCCTGTTCCTAGCACACCCTTGGGTGGAGGGCAGAACTGTGCCATGGGGTTTTTACAGCCTTGGCCCTTCAGAAGCAGTTTGAGGCCTTTCCTTTTAGTAGCAGAGCACTGAACCATTTTTGCCTGCATGGACTTTAAAGAAGGATATCATTCCTATCTGGCCACTTAAAACTGCCTCCTAGACTTTTCAAGGCAGTACTTTGTATGAGAACTGGCTGCCACATCTTTCTTCCTGCTGGGTTCAAACCACCAATCTTTTACTCGGCAGCCATGTGCTTCCCTACTTTGCGACCATGGTCCCTTTTCAGAAGGAGCCAAGCGCACTGCCATGATGTCCTAGTAACCCTGCCCAGGGCTGCAGAGACTGGCTCGAGAGCCACTAAGCGGACAAGGGCATCTTCCTCCCCAGGAGCAGCGGGCAGTGTGGAATGACTCACCTTGGGGTGAGCCACCCAACACCTACTCCACAGTGCCACCAGGGCTCCTTGGAAAAAGGGCAGACCCCCTTAAAAATACCATGCTCCAACCAGCATGAATAAAAGCAGAGACCTATTGCCATTGAACTGAATTAGACATTAGCAACCTTGTAGGACAGAGTAGAACTGCCCCATGGGGTTTCTGAGCCTATACATCTTTAGGAATGCAAGCCACCTCCTCTTTCTCCCAAAGAGCCCCAGGAGTGTTTGAAGTGCTGAACCTGTAATTCTTATCTCCAGGCTGAAGGCATGCATTAAACTGTCAGGGCTCCTTCTCATGAGCAATGGGAGATATAAAATCAATCATCGCAACCATTCAAATGCACCCCCTGCTGAATGTGGTAAGGTCCTCAGCTGCCTTAATCACAAATCAGTACTTTCAATGAGCCCCACTTTTTCATTTGGGATATCTCACACTAGCAAACATCCAACATTTATACAAAATTTGCACAGACACAACATGTATTTGTGTATTCTAATCTCTTTTAAGTAGAAAACAGTCATTGCTAAGATGAAAGATGGTGTGAGTAAATGGAGCATATGCATGGTCTCCATTAGCTAATTGTCAGCTTGCTATTGACCACCCATTGATTGAGTTCTTGGCACCTTAAAGCCTGCACTGCTTCCTTAGAACTGGTTGAAAGATGGCTAACTCTCTGCAGTCGGGTCCACGCGGAGGCAAGCATGGCTCCTCCGGAAGTTGAAAATTAAAGTGTGCCTGTCCTCCTCCCGCGATTGCAACTGATTCCACAGTAATCGTTGGTTTCTGTTTTGTTCTGTTTTTTTCTTTTTGCCTTTTTTTGTCTTATTCTTTTTATTTTTAAGTGACAATATCGCTAGGAAAAAAGAGGTGTTTTAAAAGAAAAGGCACAGTCTAAAAGTTTAATTTAACTCATTCAACACATTGAAAAATAAAAGGAAATATGAATAAAAAGGATCAGGGATATTATTGCATAAAGAAACAAAAATGAAAAAGTTAATCATATGGTCATAATTTCTAGCAATATGAAATATTTTTATTTTAGAGTACATATTATTTCCCCATACAGTTTTACGCTTCCTACTCCTTTATATTTTGGACATAATTTAGGTGATCAGAAATACTTAAATATCTTGAATATTATCAAACTCTACGTAAAACTATACTTGTATTTTTAAAAACTTTATTTGTAAATGTAAGTATATCATTGAGTATCATTTAAATTTAACTAAGGAATGCCAGCAAAATTAAATTAAAACTTCAAAGTGGTGAAATGGGAATACATACTTGGGTTGTGTTATTAGCTAGCTTATAACTAAAAGATTGGAGGTTCAATTTTACCCCAAGATGTCTAAGAGCGGTGGTGACCTACTTCTGAAATATACATTGAAAAGCTATGGAACATGAACCCTGACATACACAGTCTCCACGACCCAGAATGGACTTGCTTGCACTTGGTACTGTTAACTATGGAGCAGTAAAAATATGTCAGATTTAACAAGCATGCCATTTCAGAAAAGATAACCAAACTGATAACACTGGTAGCAGTAAGGTAATTGTGCATTTACAGCAAGAGCTGTTGGTTGCCTCCTCCAATTGCCATTTTCTTCTCTTCCTTTTTAGAGACAGTACTTTAGTGTTTAGCTTAGCACATCACCGCGTGGCTCTGGAAATTAGACCTATCAGTGCTCCTTGGAGGTAGGTAAGGTCAGGTGCCTAAGTTCAGCATGTAGGATATTAGCAGATGCATTTTGTTAAGACACCTGAGCGATCTTTAAATGTGTTTGGGTGGACCATTCTCCCTTCTTTGGTGCTTCTGAATTTGGAATGAGGGAGTGAACCCTTGAGATAGACCTTTTTTTTTTTTTTTTTTAAGGACCTGTGCTGACACCGAGAATGAACTATGCAAAGATGGCACAGCAGACACTGGAGGTTGCCCATCTACAAGCTTAATTTATATTTAGAAAACTAGACCTATTTGTATATCAAACAACTCAACTGTCTTTCTATTATGTTCTTCTTAATCTAATCTTCCTGAATAGAATATTACCAATCTTAAATAAATGTTCTTACTGAAACTTATACACACTTTTCTCCATAAGACTTATAAATATGAAATTATTTTATGTTTCCATAGATCATATATATATTTAAAAGGAACAATTCGTATCCAGCTTATCATGATGCAGTTTACCAGATCAAAACAAACAATTTATACTACAAAACAATTTTTCATTGAAATAGGCTAGCTGGGAGGGGGAGGGGAAAAAAGGAAAATGAGCTGATTCGGGGAACCCAAGAGGAAAGCGAATTTTGGGAATAATGAGGGCAACAAATGTATAGATGTGCTTTACACAATTGATCTATGTATTGTGATGATTTGTATGAGCCTCAATACATTGATTTTTAAAAAAAATTTTAAACAAACAAACAAAAGAAATAGTCTACCTATGCAATATTACTTAAGTAAAAAAATCTCATTTTTATGTCCAAGAGAAAATCATGCTTACATCTGACAATTTCATAATCTACAGTTAACACCAGCCTTAGTAATTTTCTAAGTTTTAAAATAGTGTGTGTTATATTTTCCTTTCTTTCTCTCTTATTCTTGAAATTACCCTTGAGTATTTCCATTAATATTAAACATTAAAATTTTAACACACAGATAAAGTACTGATAATTATTTAAATATAATGATTTAAAAATGAGAAGATACTATTCACATGCTTATACCTGCTTTATTAATAACAGTAAGACTATTAGTCATTGCATTAAATATTCTCCAAAAGAGGGCAAACAATATGACTTACACTGTTAAATCATATTTTATGTTTATTGACATCTTGTATTTTGGAACTTTGTCTAATATATTGCTACAATATAGCATAATTGCAATAAAGCCAATAAACAAATTCATGTCTACATTATTGATTATGTCTTTATAAAATTTGTAGGAAAAATCTTGAGTGTGAAGATGGGAATACATATTTTTAATTCTAGCTATGTATATTTTCAAATAGATATCTTGAAAGTGAAAATCATTTTAGAAGCTCCTTCCTTGCCAAAATAAATTACTTGTGTGTGTGTGTTTTACTGATAATTTTATTTAAATTTGAATTAGTTTTATTGATAAGGTCCCCTTTTCTTCTAACAGAAACATTTGTCTGGAGAATATTTATCTGTCAAGGCAAGGAAAATATCATTGGTTTTTAGGCTGCCTCAGAAATTTTCATTCTATTGATAAGTGACAGGACATTAGAAACGTCAAGATGAAATTGCTCATGTCTATCATATGGAGCCTGTAATTCTCTGATTCTGTAATTCAGCAGAAAGCTGCTGAGAAAATGTTTCACTTCACTGACTACTTTAGTTTTGTCCTCAATTGAAAAGCATCATTGCACAGGCAAATCTAGTTCATTCTGAGTTTTGTCTTTTGCTCAGAGACAATTGTTGAGATTTTTGTGGTTAATATCTAATAAACTAACTACTTGAGATTGTCATATATCTATTTCATAGAGGCTGGGAAACAGCAAAAGTCAACTTGGAAGTTTTGGAAATATTGGTAATATGACTATATTACTCTGATAATGCAATTTGGTAATGCTACTGATGACAGAATACTTTCCCAGTATTACACCGCTATTTTATGTTAACTCAAGACATTTAATCTCTTAGTCTCTTGTGAAGCAACAACAATAATATGTTGTGTTTGATTGTACTGTTTTTGTTAAGTGCCACCAGTACTTGATGCGCACCACCTACATAACGATTGGGTTGTACTGCTGCAGGCCGGTGCTGGTCCGTCTCACCAGGGTCCTGTTCTCTCAAAGCTCTTTCACCTCACCAAGCACATTGTTCTTCCCCGGGACTGTTCTTTCTTGACAAAATGTAAAACATGTGTGAGCTAAAGTCTTGCTATCCTCCCCTCCAAGGAGTATTCACGCTACATTCCCTGAAACAGATTTGGTTGTTATTCTGGTGGCCTAAGATATTTTCAATAGTCTTCACCGGGACCAATCATTTATATGCAACGTGACTTCATTCTTCCTGATTCAATGTCCAAATTTCACACGCATTTCAGGCAGGTGAAAATATCACGTGGCTTGAGGCTGGCGCATTTTAGTTCTCAAAATTACCTTCTTGCTCTTCAAACTCTAAAGAGGTCTTGTGCAGCAGATTTACCTACTGCAACATATCATTTGATTTTCAGACTGCTGCTGCTTCCATGAGCAATAATTACTGATCCAAGCAAGACAAAATCCATGACAATTTCAATCTTTGTTTCTGTTTAGCAGATATTCTCTACTGATCTAGTTGTGAGGATTTCGGATTCCCTTACATTGAGTTCCAATCAATGCTGATGGCTGCAGACTTTAATTTTCATGAGTAATTGTTTCAAGTCCTCTTAACCCTCAGCAAGTAAGATCGTGTCATCTACATATCAAAGGTTGTCCATAAGCCTTCCTCCAAATTTGATGTCCTGTCTTCATATAATTCAGCTTCTCAGATTATTTCATCAGGACACAGGTTGAATAAATATGTTTAAAGGATAGAACCTCTACACACATTTTTCTGGCTTTAAACCATGAACTCTAGTGTTCTATCCTGAACTATACTTGTTCTATATTGACCCATGGACACATTCTGCCTGAGCACAATGAATTGTTCTAGTATTCCCATTTTTCTCAATGTTAGTCATAATTTGTTATTATCCACAGGGTCAAATGCCTTTTCATTGTCAATAAAACACAAATAATCATCTTTCTGATATTCTCTGCTTTTAGCCAACATCCATCTGATATTAGTAAAGGTATCCATCTTTCCTCATATTCTTCTAAATCCAGCCCAACACAAGGCCAAAATTATTTAACAATAGCATTAATATCACATGCAAGTAAAATTTTGCTGAAGATTACTCAATAATATTTGCAACAGTACATCAACAGGGACCTGCCAGAAATTGAAGCGAGATAAGCAAAGGATAAGGAATAGGGGGTGTAATTGTTTTGGATGATACAACATGATTAGAGATGTCCACCTCTACTACAAATGAACAAACAAACGAAAAAACACCACTAGGAGAAGCAGAGCACATTTCCCATGGTATAAACTAGATTCAATTAGATTCAGCCATATGACCCTGTCCAAATGACTCTCAACAGTGCAGGACTTAAGGTCACACCTTAACTGGCCCAATAGGCACAAAGGAGAAGAGGTATGTGCCATGCTTGGAAAAGAGAATGAGTGCTGTGGAATCCTGTGTCCGTAACAGCAAACCTTCACTTACATTCATCTTGGGACCATGAGAAAAAGATGTTTTACATAGATGCTAAAGGTGGAGGAGAATGTACAGGAAGGAAACGGAGTTGAGCCATTGATCAGATTGCACTGAGAATTCTAATTAAGCGTAGTACACATTTTCTTGCTTAAAATAGTCCATAAAGTTTCAACAAGCAAAAAAAAAAAAGCCCAATTGACACAAGATTTCAAATACTTGTAGACTTAAGTTGTTGATATTTGAGAAAATGTAATATATTGAGTTCCAAATAAAAAATGAAAAGATGAAAACTTTAAAAAAGTTCTGACATCAGTATGTGCATTTTATAAAAAGATGAATTACAAGGGATGTCTAAGCAACATATTAAAAAGATTAAAGCAAATAACACAGATGAGAGCAATAGATAACCCAAACAAATCAATACAATAAAAAGTGTTGTAGCCATCATCGCCAGGTTCTTATGAGCCGCTTTGGCGCTGTGCTGTCAAAGCCAATTCCAATTTTATTCACACATTGTTATATCTGCACAGCCACCTAGATAAGAGAGGTTGGACAAAAAAAAATATGAGAAGAAAATAAAGAGACCGATGGCCCCCGGAGGGACATGGGAGTGTGGGAGGTAGGGGAAGGGAGGAGGGTTGGCCAACCTAGGGACAAGGGAACAACAAATGGTTCAAAACCAATGGTAGGGAGGGGATGGGAGGACTGGTAGGGAGTGACCAAGGGCAAGGCAACTTTGAGGAACTACCGAAACCAGAATGAAGGCTGAACATGGTAGTGGGACAGAAGGAAAGCGTAAAGAAATAGAGGAAAGAAGTAGGAGGCAAAGGGCATACATACAAGCCTAAATACAGACATGTACATATATAAATATATTTAAGATTAAGGGGGGAATGGACCTAGGTGCAAATAATTATAGATTTGGTAGTAGGGTGGCAGGTAGACATTGGGCCACCTCAGGCGCACTCCCCTAATACAAGAGCACCTTGCTCAGCTAAACGGTCATTTCATGATATCTACCTTCCCGACATGATCGCTGAAGACAGATGTGTGCATAAGAAAATGTAGTGAAGAAAGCTGATGGTGCCCGGCTATCAGAAGATATAGCATCTGGGGTCTTAAAGGATTGTAGGCAAACAAGCGGCCATCTAGCTTGGAAACAACAAAGTCCACAGAGAAGAAGCACACGAGCCTGTGCGAACACGAGGTGTTGAAGGGAACAGGCAGCAGACACCAAAGAACAAAAACCATCATTGTGTGACCACCTTCCCCACATAAATGCTGAAGACGAATGTGTGCATAAGTAAGTGTGGTGAAGAAGGCTGATGGTACCCAGCTATCGAGACCTATAGCGTCTGGGGACTTACAGGCTTGAAACTAAAAAAGTGGCCATCTAGCCCTGAAGCAATAAAGCCCACAAGGAAGCAGCACACCAACATGTGTGATCATGAAGGGCCAAAGGGACCAGGCTTCAAACACCAAAGGCGAGGGTAGCACGTGATGGGGACCCAATGCCCATCTCTAGACAACTGGATATACCATGCAGAGAGGTAGTGGGGAGATGAGTCACTTAGGGTTCAGTATAGCAATATGAAACCCACAACCTTCCTCTAGTTCTTAAAAGCTTCCTACCCCCAACTACCAGGACCCCAATTCTGCCTTGCAGACCTGGTTAGACCAGATGATGCACAACGGTACAGATGGGAATTGGAAATGCAGGGAATCTAGGAAAGATGAACCCCTCAGGACCAGGGGTGACAGTGGCGATACCAGGAGGGAAGGTAGGGTGTAGAAAGGGGAATTGATCACAGGGAGCTACATATAACCTCCTCTCTGGGGCACAGGCAGCAGAGGGGAAGGTGAAGGGAGACACCGGGCAGTGTAATATAAGATATAATAATAATTTATAAATTATAAAGGGTGCATGGGGGAGGGGGAAGAGGAAGGGAGGGGGAGGTGAAAAAAGCAAAATGAGCTGATTCTGGGAACCCAAGAGGCAAGCGACTTTTGGGAATGATGAGGGCAACAAATCTACAGATGTGCTTTATATAATTAATCTATGTATTGTGATTAATTGTATGAGCCCCAATAAATTGATTTAAAAAAACCAACTTATACAACTCACTTACCAAGCTTCCCCAAAATACACATTTAGTCAATAATTGATCTAGACATCGAAGAATTTAGAAAGTATGAAAATAAATTGTGATTTCTAACTATGACATTCTGCCACAGAAGCAAGTCATACTTGTTGCCCTTTTCCTTGCTCTTTTGGGAAATTTCTGTGACTTGCTTTTGTGGTTGTTGTTCTGGAAATCTCTCCGTTGTCAATCACAAGACTCTCAACCATATGCCACCAGTTGAGGGGAAACCTCTGTGTGTAAAGCTGCTAGCCTGCAGACCTGCTAGGACTGGGGCAGCAGATGCAGAGTAAAGAGCACCGAACACTTTATATGCCATGCCCCATTATCAATATTTTCCCAAGTACAGACTTTAGAAAGGTAAATGTTACAAGAATACTAACTCCATATTTGTTGATTTATCAGACAATTACTAAATGATGTTTTTGAACTGTGACTCAAAACTTCCCAAATCTAGCTGGCCTTCAGAATCCCCCGGATGGGTTAAGAAAGCTGTGCTAATCACTGATGGGACTCTGAGGAGAGATGGGGTTAATCAATCACTCAGGTAGACCAAAGAAAGATGTGACTTCCTCCGATTGTAAATAGTACAGTCTTCAAAACCCTGCGACATTTCTATGCTGCCCTATAAGGTTACTAGGAGTCCAATTTCACTCAACCATAATGGGCTATAAGCCCTTCTATGATGTATGCTACCTATGATACCACAGAAAGTTTGTAATAAAATGTGTCAGGAAAATGAATCCACATTTATAAAAGAAGCATTATTATAATTATGATAGATATGGAACTTGAAAATACACATTTTAAATTGTTTCCAAAATCAGGTCTATAAAGAAAATAGCATATCTAGGCTTTGTTGACCCAAATTACTATCTGATAACATTGAATAACATATTGATATTTGACTGTCCTCAAGTTTAACATGGGTCTATTATTATTACTATCATATGTGTCAGAGGGAGGTGACTTTTACACTGAGTAACACACATAAAGGCATTTGATATCATGCTGAGCACAAAAGACACCTCCCTGTTGCTTAATCTCAGGTTTTGAGACCTGGGGGTGGGATCAGTGAGTTTTACTCTCAAATTCAAGTTGAAAGGTCAGTCCATCATGCCCCAGGGTACAAAGGGAAACAATGTTTTTTTCATCCTGGACTCCAGGTAAATATCTTCCAGACACAAAGAAAAATCAAAACAGAAATAAAACAAAACAAACAAGAAAACCTCTCAATTAACTCACCCTACAGCTTAATCACGCAGTTCTGGGATTGTATGAAATCCACAATTCTTATTGTTTTCACCCACTAATCCCCTATGGAATTGTCTCTCCTTCCTGGAAACCTGAAGATGTCTTCACTGGTCTAACCTATTCTGAATTCCCATGGCTCTCTTCAAATCCATGGGACTTTTACACCTTTCGGCTCTTCTGCCTCCCTTTACCTTCATCATGGGCACCCAGGAGTTCCAATCACTCAAACACATACCCTGAGAAATCATCACTTATGGGGACTTCCTGTGACTTCTATGAATTTCTTTATAGATGCCATCCATTTAATCCTCACAAAAGTCCTGCGG
Source organism: Echinops telfairi (assembly GCF_000313985.2). NCBI lineage: Eukaryota > Metazoa > Chordata > Mammalia > Afrosoricida > Tenrecidae > Echinops > Echinops telfairi. The sequence continues at coordinate 17,600,925 of NW_022103908.1, read as the reverse complement.
CTTGTCATTAATTCAGAACTGGAGACACAGAGGAACTTACTAAATTTCATCTGCTAACCAAGTGGCAAAGGCCAGCTGGGTGACCAAAAAGTTGAATTGCTTCATAGCCCAGAGTCTTCCACCTCAAAGCAATAGTGGCTTGTGGTTCCTATTAACATTATAAAACTTCTATTTCAGCCAGTGCCTGCTATCCTGAAGTCTATTCAATTATTCATGTTTTGGCAACTGTGCCGAATTTGACCTCAATATTATTAAAATCCCTACACAGTACAGCTAATGCCTACATACTAAACCACTAATCCATCTACGGTGGTATCATGAATGATCCGCCTCCCTCCTTGTGTAGCTTGAGGAGGTCAGGCAGGGTCAGCCATGCCATTTCCTCAATGAGGATCCCGAGTGGATTCAGTGAGGCCAAGTTTGTATCAAGGTAGCATCTTTTCACCAGGAGAGGGCTTGTAAAAGTTCATTGACAAAAATTCTTTCTTTTCAAGTTTATCTTTCCAGGAAATTATTGAAGTCCCCTCAATCGGTATGCTGAGCATGTAATGCGAGCCGTTAGACTAAATGAAGAAGAATGTTGCATTAAGATTAGAGGCAGATTATTTAACAACCTGTGATATGTAAATAACTTAACCTTGCTTGCTGAAATTGAAGAGGATTTGAGGCATTTACTGAGCAACATCAAAGACTGCAGCCTTCAGGATGGATTCCACCTCAATATAAAGAAAATAGAAATACTCAGAGCTGGGACAAGAAGCAACATCATGATACACGGAGAAAAAGATGGATGTACAGAAGTCAAGGATTTCATTTTACTTTGATTCACAATAACCCCACAGAAGCATCATTCAAAAGACCAACTGACATACTGCATTATTAAAAAACAAAAACTCTATTTTGAGGACTACTGAGAACCACACATCGACCACGGTATTTTCAGTTTCCCCGTATGCAAATCAGAACCATGCAATGAATAAAGAAGACCAAAGGAGGGGCCCGCAGAGTGCCAGGACGAAGTCCTGGATGAAGAAGTCAGAAGGCTCCTTGGAAGTAAGGATGACATGATTTTGTCTCATGTACTTGCACATGTTCTCCCTGGAGAAATATGTCACTCTTGGTAAAGGGCGAACTGAAAAGAGGAAGATCTTCAACAAGATGGATTGAAGATGTGGTTGTAACAATGGGGGAAGGTTTTGAAGATGGCACAGGACCGGACAGTGTTTTGTTCCATGGCACACAGGGTTGCTATGAGATGGAACCATCAGGAAGGCACCTCGCAGCCATGCAAAGTGTCCAGCGTCAAGCCAGTAGCACTGCAAAGACTGACTATGTGAGATTAGCTATCAGCAAGCATTAGATTTACTGCAAGTGGATAGATGAGCTTAACTTTCTGGTACCTCTGCCAATGCACAACAATGTAAGAAAGAACCTTTGCCCCAAACACATAGAGCAAGTAACATATTCCAAAATCAAGGTTGTGGACTCACGAAATACAGTGAATTGAGTGGCTGACAATTATAGTTCAGATTTGTAGTGAAAGAGTTAATATACTATAACCAGGGCAATGCTTTATAAAAGAATTAAAACTATTTCAAAGTAGTATTCAGTATTTTGTTAAACTGGTAAATCCTTCGGTGAAATCATTTTAGTCTATTGTCATTATTAAGATGACTAAATCTGCAGTACTCTAAAGACTTCAAGACTCATATGCACATATTTCATAACATCTGCTGTAATCTTTCTCTAAGCATAAGTAAACTGTGCTCTCTAACTCCTTCCCTATGTGTAATTCTCTGCAATATATATAACAGTATCAATTATCACCCAAATATATTGACATGCCAAAAACATATTTGTTCGACTGACCCAAAGTCAATAGATACTTAGTTCAAGATACTTAAAGTCTCTGGTTTTGAATTTTACAATGGAAATCAATAATTTCCTATTTAGAATGCTCAGTTTGCCTCACCAAGGTGCTTTGCAACTTGTATTTCATAAAACTCCCAGGCTCTACTAAGGTATATTCAAGTGGTTTCACGTAACAAAGTCATTGAAAATATCTGTCTTGCTTGTTAGTCTCTGTCTTTCAGGACTAATTCTGGGTTCAAATGAGGAATTTCACAAGAGCATAAACTTTATCTTTTTATTACATATAACTGCATAAGTGATTTCATGAAAATCTCTATTGAACACAATTTTAGTATAGTATTTATTAAATATGCAGCATGTGCCTCCATTTTAATTTTATGAAATTTGACAAGAAATGGGCTATGTATATGTCATTATTTAAACACTCCAGCATATGATAATTTATTGTGTTTGCTGTAGGTTACTCTGTAGGTTCTATACATCTGTGTGCATATGACCGCACTATAGATATGCATACATACAAATATACATATAGCATATGTATGTGCTCATATCCATAGGGGCTTTAGAAACTGTGGGAAAAGAAACTCAAAGATAATGGAATTTTTCCATAAACGTTTTGAAGTGCAATGTAATCCCCTAATTTTACAGGTGAGGAGAAGGAGGGATTAGAGTGTAATTAAATGCTCAGAGAGCAAAACAGGTCAGATGGTCAATTAGAGCACTCTGAATAATTTCATACAGCATGTTTGTACTTAAAATTTTAAGTAGAAACACTCTGATATGTAAAAATAACTTCAATGGACTATGACATGTAAAAATAAGTTCAACGGCTGATCAAAAAGTGAATTATTCTGTGGCTTAGACTTCCTTTTGGTGTGGTCCTTTAAAAATAAATCAGCCAGTCAAATACAATTAGGTCAAGATTGACTTTTCCTGCAATTTTACCACTTATAGCATGCCAAGACTAACGTATAAAGGACATACAGCATGACACCTAACAATGTGCTGTCCATCTTTTTGTCATAAGACGTGGAATCTAGGATCTCCAAACATTCAGCATACCAAAAACACTTATACACAGAGAACTCTGACTCTATTAAGATTGACGGTAAATTGTGAGTTGATGCCTTCCCCATGCTTTCTGTGGTGTGCTATCAACTCTTCTCTTTGACATACATATCAAAGATATAGATAGATGATGATGATGATGATAGATAGATAGATAAATAGATCCTCTTTGATATATATATATATAAAATGACTGAAAAGAGAAATCTTTTAGGAAAGAAGATATTGCTTACAATAACAGATTTATAAAAGACTTTGGTTTTAAATTATTTTAATTTCTTAATTTTATAGGCGAGGAGAAGGAGGGTCCACAGTATTATTAACCTGAAATGCTACTGCTGCACTAGCTCCAGTGGGGTAATTAATGAATATTATCACTGCACTGAAATATAGCTAAGCCCCCTCATGTTGTCTTTCAACATCGGTATGGTCTTAATTTATCCATGACCAGTGCCAGACCAATTAATTGGAAGAGTATGGAATGGTTTATTGTTCTATCACATTTATCTTTCTTAGTAGAAAAACATATGAGTATTTCATTGCAAATCCCAGGGAAGACAAATAGAGTATGAGAACTGGCTATTAGAGTCTAATTTCTTCTAGCGAGTATTGCACTGAGAACTTTAACATCTGTTGTACTTGATTATTGAAGCTTTATTTTCATTGGCTTCCAAAAAATGCTGCTGCATTCCAGCAAGTAGATTAAATGTTATTAGCTTTAATACCTTTTAAAACAAGTAATCTGTTGAAGTGATAATGGAATTTAAAGTAAGTACACTCATTAAATTGGTTTTTACACTATTGTGGTTTCCCTGTTGGCCACATGAATCTCTAAACCTGACATTGCTAATTACAATTATAATAAACGGTATACGTATACGTGATTAACTTCACACTACAGTTAAAGCACACATAAAGGTAACTGAAGAACTCCACTCTCATGTATAATTCTAAAGATAGTCCCTGTTTATTATTTTATTTGCCTTACAGATACACGATAGATGCTTCTCATGCAAATGCCCAAGTCCACTAAAATGAGAAACTACAGTGATCATTTGCTACTTTACTATTTGATGACAGGTAGTTGGAGCAACTAGGAAGGAGAAAGGGGCATGGATGGGGTGGGGATTGGGTGGGGAGAGGGGAAGAGAGGTAGTAGGAAGAAAGAAACTCTACCGGAAATTATCTGACAGCAATCTTTTCATAATACTAGGCCACGATTTAGATTTTCAGTTACTTAGGTTTGAAGAATTGGCTCCATTGTTATACATGGCTAGAGGCACGGTTTCCATACTCCTTTTTTACCAAGACACCTGTCTTTTTACTTCAGTGCCAGAAGGGTTTTGCATCTTGTCACAGAAGCAACACAGCCTGCACATTTATAGGTGTCACTCACTCTACCATCTGTTCCTTAGGATAACAGCCACCATTATCACCGAACCTCCACCTGAGGCTTTAACAATCTCCCTGGATTAAAGTTCAAATCGACAAGGAAGAATGGCTGGCAGTAATGTTGCCATTCAACTTTATTTGACCTCAACTCTCCTGCTGTCAATACTGCATTTCAGACTGTGAGTGCTCTTTATAATCCAGGTATACATTATACAGTTTTTGATTCAACAAATTAAAACAGAAAAAACAACAACTTTGCATTGGTCATTAAATTTTTAGTTCCTTATTTATACATCTAATTCACCAAAATACCAAAGGCTGAAAATTTAGTATTATTGATAAATGCACTTTAAATGCATAAATCTTAATCCAGTTTTGGTTCTAGGATAGCCAAATGGTGTTTCTCACACACAGAGATATACACATGTGAGCACACACATATATACAGATTAAAATCAGGAAAAAAGATATTGTGCTACAAACTAACAATAGGGACAAAACAAGTTTGTGAAAGCATCCTTAATAAAATGTAGTGTTTTATTTTTCTCCTGTAGTCTAATAAAAATGAAGCAACAAAGAACAAAGCCATGGTCAGTGAATAGATTCGGAGGCATGGCCACCCTAAGGAACAGAGTCAAACTACGCTTTCGGGTTTACGAGACTTTAAATCTTCATCGAAGCAGACAGCTCCAGGTCATGTCCCTCCTGAGGAAGACAGGCTGACTGGGTCCTCTCGCCTGAGGAAAAACCGCTCACTGCAAAATCCGCTATGCCTACGAGGGATTCTGTAGTCTAATACTGTGTATAAGTATTTAGTGCAAATCCATTAATGAAAATGTATTGATAACTCCTTTCTGAAAAGTATCCATCAACAAAGAATCTATAAATATCACTCATCAGATAAATCTAGTCAGCTTGTGACAGGAAGAAAGTACCACAGTGATATATTTCCTATTTCCACTTATTTACTAACTTACTCTTTTTTTCATTAATTGGTGATATAAGGTTGTGCTAGTTGGGGTAGACTAGAGAAACAAATTCATAGACATTTGTATGTGTATAGGGAAAAGCAATTGAATATTGAGAAAACATCCCAGCCCAGTCCAGATTAAGTCCATAAGTCCGATATTAGCCCATATGTCCGATACCAATAGATAAAGTCTTCTTAAGACTCACAAAATACATGCAAGAATGCAGAATGCAGGAGGATCACAGGCCAGTGGGTTGGAAGTCTGGTGGATCCAGTGGTGGTGTAAGCATCCCAGCTCTGGCAGGGGTCTCCACAGGGCTTCTCAGGCTCCAGAGGTCTTGTTGCATCAGAGTAGATCCATGTGGCTTCTTAAGCTCCCAGGGAGTAGTGCCATGTGTCTTGTCAGTAAAGCAGTCTCTCAGGAAGCAATCAGAGAGAGTCTCTCCTCCCTCCAAGGAGGAAATCCAGGAATTCCCAAAATTCTCAGGAGAAGGCTATGCTCACACAGAGACCTCATTGGCTATGATTTCGTTGACAGACTAGACTCCACCCTTTCACCTTTAATCTTCTCAAATCCCAAATTGACACTGGATTATATAACTACCACAAAGGTGTTTCCTGATAAAGGAGCAGTTTTATTGCTTTTGTTTGTTTGTTTTTTGTTTTTTTGCATACTTTATTGTTGTTACTTTCCTGACTTCCATATAAAGCAGTCCTCCCCAGTCGAAGATAGAAAAAGGCAGTGGGCTTTATTTACTCCTTGTCAAATCAAGCTAATAAAAATGTTTGGGGGGAAAAAACCCCCAAATGAGTGAAATATGATATAACTGTCGATTTAAACCATCTCATTATAAGAAATACATTTTTTCTCTCATTTTGCTATCCAACTGAACTTTTACTGTGGCTATAAAACAACATCTTTGTGTTGCTCCACACGGTGCATTCTGCTGTATAGTTTGCTTTCCCTGCTGATTTGTTTGTGTGTTTGCTCATTGCTTTTGGAAGGATTCAGCTCTTCTCTCCTCTGGGAAGCAGTGAATGCTGCCCAGTAATGCCCAAGGATGGCTGTCTGCACCCTCCCCTAGAGGAACTCCTTTTCATAGGCAATATTACCAAGTCAAATTGTGATTTATGCAACAACAACAAACACCGTTTAGGTTTTCACATCAGTATAATGTTCCTACAACAAATTAGGAGCGTCTTTTAGGAACAAGTCCTCGGGTTCTCACTAGAGGTGGGTTTAGGAGTCATTCTGGCTTTCCATGGAAGTTGGCTAGCACTTGTATTTCATACCCACTCCCAATCCATTTTGGATATGTCTGAAAGAACCTGATTTCCCTGGCCAACCCCACTTGCAGATAGCATTATGGCATTTTAGGAATTTGTGCAGAGGTAGAGAAGAATAACGCTGCCTCCCGTGTCTGTAAAACATGGGAGTCTACCATGGAGCAGTGCAATAACATCAATCTAATGGTCTCATTATTGCAGCAAGAATGCATTACCATTAGTCTCCTTCCCACAATTAAGGGCAGCCATTTACGTAGTACCACATTCTACTACTCCATAAAGTGGCAACTTCATTCTTTGGTTGGGAAAGTTAAGTTAATACAATTCTTTTCTTAAGTTCTGGGTGATATTAAGGAAAGACATAACAAGAAAAATGTAAGTGATTCACACATAGAAATAACTGTAAGACATGACAAAATATTAATAATTTATAAATTATCAAAGGTGCATGAAGGAGGAGGTGGCAGGGAGGGAAGGGAAAAATGAGGATCAGATACCAAGAGCTCAAGTGGGAAGCAAATGTTTTGAGAATGATGATGGCACCAAGTATACAGACGTGTTTGACACAATGGATATATGTATGTGCGAGCCACAATAAAATGACTTTTTTTAAAGAAGTGAAAAAAATACAGTGCAGTAAAGAGATTTCCTAAAAATGTATTTATAGCTAACATAGCTAACTAATTTACAGCTAAGTTGAGATAGGGTGGGAGAGCTAGATAATTAAACAAAGAATAACCTGGGATTTAGTTATCTGTCATGTTCAAATAGTATAGACTCTACCCAATAGGCTTGGTGTGCATCAGCATTGTATCTTTCACTATACTGATTCAACCTTACCAGAGTAAGAGGATTATATAACTACAGGCCATTAGGATCGGAGGAAGACTTATTAATTACCTTTGATATGCACAGGACACCATTTTGCTTATTGAAATTAAAGAGGGCTAGGAAACTTGCTGATGAGATCAAGGACTGCAGCCTTCCTTACAGAGACATACACAATGTGAAGAAATCACAATTCCTCACCATGGGGCGAATACTATCAGGAACATCATGATAAGCAGGAAAAGTTGTCAAGGACTTCATCTTGCCTAGATCCACAGTCCATGCTCATGGAAAGAGCAGCAAGGGAACCAAATGATGAATTGCATCGGCACAATCTGCTGCACAAGACTTTAAAGTGTTGAAGATCAAGGATGCCACTTTGAGGACTAAAGTGACCTGACCCGAGCCATAGGATTTTTGTTCACCTCAAATATATGTGAAAGTTGGGCACTGCATATGGAAGAAGGATGGCTGCATTAGCATTATGGTGCTGGAGATGAATTTTGAAAATACCATCCACTGCCCACAGTATAAACAAATCTGTCTTAGAAGAAGTACCGCCAGAATGTTCCTTGGAAGCAAGGATAGGGAGATTTAATTTCACCTTCTTTGGACATGTTATGACGGGATTATCACAAGAGACCAGGTCCTAAGCAAAGAACATCATGCTTGGTAAAGTGGAAGGGCAGAAAGGAAAAGGAAGCTCCTGAATGAGATGAATCGGCACAGTGGCTGTGCATCAATGGGCTCAAAGACGACAATGATTCTGAGGATGGTTCAGGACCTGGCATAGGGTCACTGTGAGTCAGAATCAACCGGAAGGAGCACTCAACAACAAACTCACAGGCTACAGGGATCTGGAGATTGAGCGGAACGATTAAAAATAGGAATAGCTCTAATTTTTCACCTACTAAATGCCAATGTTTTCTTGAATTAATTAAATGTTTATTCAGTTTGCTCCTATTTGGACTTTGTGATGAGATTGAAGGAGAAGGGAAAATACGGCAATCCACAAGTAGAATATCAAAACGGTTTGTTTATTTAAAATTGATGTTTGACCCTGTAATCTAAAAGTACGTTTTCATACAAAACGAAATCTGAAAATATAATTCAGCAGTTTGCCACACTGGTATAGATTTCAGAAATTGTAAAGTAAATATAATATAAATATAAAATACATATAAACCCTGTGGCAATAAAATTGCCTTATGAATCATCTAATTAAACCTTAATGCCCAATACAAATCTCTAATGATAAATGAAGATGGACCACCAAGTGAGTAAGTATATACGCTATAATGAATAAAATGTTCATGGTAATTTTAGAAAATAACATTGAACTTCTAGCTATTAAAGACAAATTTTGCTTGTGCATAAACTCTCACATAAAGACATTTTTATTCAAAGATTGTAGAGTTAGATAAATATGTGGACTGTACGCTTTAAAGACAGAGACATATTAGGGGCCTTTTTGAAGTCCATGGTGGCAATAGTGGTTTAAATGCAAGGTCAGCAATTCAAGACCACCAGCACCCCCCACAAGGGAGAAAGATTCACTTTCTACTCCTATGAGTTTCAACTTAGAAACCCATAGGGACAGTTCTACCTTTGCCTATAGAGCAGTGGTTCTCAGCTTTCGTAATGCCACAACTCTTTAATATAGTTCTTCATGTCGTGGTGACTTCCAACCATAAAATTTTTTTTGTTGCTGCTTCATAACTGCAACTTTGCTACGGTTATGAATCATAATGGAAATATCTGACGGCTGGATGTCTTTTCATTGTTACAAATTGAACATAATTAAAGCACAGTGATTAACCACAAAAAAACAGTATATAATTCTATATCGAGAAATATTTACTTCTAATGACAAATAAATGAAATTTTGTCTTTCAGCATGGTGTAGCATGGCTAACAGTCTTCACTCTGGGTACCCGTATGTGGGCGTATGCATGTGGGGGGACCCACCTGGAGATGGATGGGGGAGTGGTGTCTCAGGTCTTAAGACCATCAGAAATATGTGTTTTCACCTTGCATTTATTTAAAGGAGGAAAAACTTAAAATGAACTCTAGTAATCCAGTCGTGAACTTGCAGAAGAGTGCTGGTAAAGAGAAAGGTACCCTGGGTAAATGTCCTCAACAAGAGGAGCGCTGATGAAGGAGTGGTTTCCGGACTGGCTGTGGTCCTCAGGTCAATGGCCCCAAACAAACCACCAGTCACTCCAAGGGAGAAAGCTGGGGCTTCCCGTGGTTGGAAAGAGATACCCTCTCAGGAGCTCACGGGCACTTCTACCCCACCCTGTAGGGTGCATGGACTTGAACTTCCTAGAGTCTGCATGGACTTGTAGGCAGTGAGTGTTTGTCATTTCTTTGATTTTCGGAGAGGACTTGAAATGTTGACTTTTAACAATCCACATGACTGCTACCTAACTAGTCAAAGACTAACACAACAACAACAAAACAGGAAGATTCCAAAAATGGTGATAGAAATGTAGCAAAAAATAATCATAAAAGTTACTTTATATTATACTTAATATTACCAGATATTTAGTCTATTCTTTTTTATACATAACAATTGATGGGCATTCACTATGATCTACATATGTGTTTTAATAGAAAGCAACTTGGGTTAGTAAATTTTTTGAAATGTTATAATTTTTAGAAGACTTTCAAGAAAAAAAAAAAACTATTCAAACTTGACTAACTTAAGTAGCTAATGACCAGAAAACTCCAGTCCATCAGATTGCTTTTTCTGTTTCAGTCAAGTAATTATTTCCTGACTCTATGTTGATCAAAGCCTCTTCTATACTTTCCTGGTTTGCATCACCTGGACTGTAAGAACCTGGGCCCTCTCCCTGCTGCTATTCTAACTACTTTACAGGCTCTTTGCAAACAATATCTAGAGTCAAGTTTAAGGACGTAATCCCAATAAACTAACTTTCTTACTGAAAATCCCCTATAGGTATCATCATCATATTCTGAATAAAATCCAAACTGGACTAAGCTGAAGCAGGTCAGGGCCCTGCACATGCTTCCCTGCGAGTCCCCGAAGGTCAACAGCAGAGGGCGCCAGATAAGATAACCAGTGAAACCAGATGCTCCAGGTTTAGAGAAACCCACAAGGAGGGAACAAACAATTCTCGGAGTTTCCAGACCCCATATGCTAATTGCCATATATTCCTCACCACCCCTTTAAAGCCCCGTGCCCCCAGCTGCTGAGCATGACTTCCCTGACCTGTTGGCCTGGGAGTTCCCCTTAATAAAGCTATTTCTGTTTCTGCTCTCCCTTGTCCTGTCAGTTATGTCTGTCTGTCTCCCTGTACCTACCTCAGTTTCACCTTTAAACTATGGCCCACCCTAAACACAGCTTACAATAATGACTAGATATTTTAATCTCTGTGACTTTATCACTCGCTCACCTCCATTTTTCTATTGTTTCCTGCATTATGTCAATGTCTTTTAACCCAGGATTTCCCTTTAGACTTATCAGGAATCACCTTTAATGTCATTCAAATGTCTGTTTAACCATTGAGAGAAGCATATTCTACCACTCTAATGGAAATAAAACCCCACTGCAGGCCCACTTTCTCAATCCTCTTTCAGAGTTTTTTTTTTTCTTACCACAGTGGAAGACTAAAGACGATTCCACACTTTTTAAAAAAATTTTTATGGTGCAAGCGAAGAATAGTGAAAGTCCCATGGACTACCGAAAGAACAGGGCAATCTGTGTTAGGACAAGGACAGCAGAAGTCTCCTTTGGAGAAAGAATGGCGAGAGTCCATCTCACATACGTGGACATGTTCTCAAGGGAGACTGGCCCCTGGAGAAGTAAGGCATCATGACCAGTCAACAGTGTCTAGACCTGGCATGATGTAGGTGCTTAAACTACTTGCGTATGTCAAAGGATTCAATGAAGGCAAGTACCTTCATATTTTGGAGGATAAAGTTTTGGTTTGTAAGATACAGCCTCTGATTTTGGTTAAGTATCTTTGGGCATTTAAAACTAGATACAAAAGCTTGGTAAAGGTCAAACTTTGATTTGAAATCATGATATAAGCCACTCCCATTTTAAAAATCATAACAAGCATATTTTGAAACCCCACTATTCTTCATTTAAAAGTTACCTACTATTTTTAAGAGTTGGTGCAATGATTAAATGAGTTAAGATGTGGCTAGCATTTAGGTTTCTATCAGGCACATTGTAAGCACACAGTTAATGCTAACTTTTCTTCTTATTATTAAAAATCAGCTCAAAGCAAAATGCAATTCCATTCTTATTGCACAGCAAATGCATGTTTCTTAATATGGCCTAGTTTTAAAGCTCTAGGGTAGAGAACGGTCTGTCCTCTTCATTAATATATCTCAAGCACCTCACATGGTAGCTGGAAAATAATAAACATTCAACAAATGTTAGTTGACTGAATTAATGAGCATGATATTTGAAAATGAGCCTTTTGATGTGAAGGTTATTCAATAACATTAGTTTCCTTTGAATAATGAAGGCCACTTGCACTCCAGGGCAGTGCATCTACTACTTAGAACTTTGTATAAAATTTAAGTGATGACCAGTAGAAAACACTGTGACCTTCATTTCTTTTTCCTTTGTGTGTTCTAGGACAAAAACACAGACATCATCAAGGTCACAGAATCAAATGCTCATTGGGACTGATTAATAAAATTATACATCCTGATATTTGCACTGTAACAAATTTCCATCTTAAAGCAAAATGAAGTTTACATATTGCTGCAGGCATTGTGCAAATTAGAACTTCATTGAATATTAATGAATTACTCTTTGTGGCCAATTGTTATGCAAATTGCTAGAGTGTCAGAATTTATCATTTTATTTGGTTGAGGATTAAGGAAAAAATAAATGCCTTTAAAAATAAAGCAGAAATTTCAACAGAGTAATGAGTGAATATAAGCCAGAAAATAGTATATGGTTTCTGAATATTCATGATTGTACTCCCAGATTTTTGACTATTTTTATAAGTGTACTAATTTACTATATATGCAGTTTTTTGGTTACAGAAAGGTTAAAATGTATTATTAAACAAGCGAGGAGGTGTCTTGTTATCAGTTATAAATGTCATCAAGTGTATTTCACATTTACCTATGTGTTACAGAGTTTAATTGTCCTGCTTTGGGGCTTTAATATTACTAAATAAATAGGTGTGTGGATTGTGTTTTTAATCTTTTGAACAATTATATGTATTATTATATATATTTTCCTTTCTAAGACACAAGGAGACTATTTCTATGTAATCTATATTAAGTTCAGAAACGAGTTTATTTACTAAGGAGTTAGCCAAATATTCTTTCCATCCATATAGGAAGCATAATGAATTGCTAATATTTATAGTATGATATTTAAGTTATATTTTTGCACATTTCTTCAAAAACGTTTTGGAAGAAATATAACTAAATAGCAATGATGTATATAATTGAATGTCTTTAGTATTTCACACAGTTGTACAATGATTACCCCAGTAAATATGACAATATTTTTATTAGCCCAAATTGAAATATTCTGACCATTAGCAGCCACACCCAACCATTGCTCGCCCTCGGAAATGACTAGTGAATTCTCTGTCTAGGCATTTCTGGACATTCCATGTAAATGCTATCTTACCACATGTGTTCCTCAGTGCTGGTTCTTCTCTCTCAGTGCAGTGTTTCCAAGGACCATACATGCTGCAATACCTACCAGCACTTCCCTTTCATTATTGGATATTATTCCATTGAATGGCTGTATCACCTCACCAGTTGATTGATAATTCAGTTGCTTCGATTTCTAGGATATTACCAATAGAGCTGCTTTGAATTTTCAGGTGCAAGTGTTTACATGGACAGATGTTTTCACCTCCTACAGATGGATACCCAGAAGTAGAATTGTTAAGTCTTAATGGTAGCTCCTAGTTCAACCAGTTGATTGATAATTCAGTTGTTTCGATTTATAGGATATTACCAATAGAGCTGCTTTGAATTTTCAGGTGCAAGTGTTTACATGGACAGATGTTTTCACCTCATACAGATGGATACCCAGAAGTAGAATTGTTAAGTCTTAATGGTAGCTCCTAGTTCGACGATTTTAGAAATGCTAAAACTGTTTTCCAAAGTGGCTCTTGGAAGTTGATAATCTCAGTTGATAATCTCAGCAGGGATGCCATTAAATTTCCACATTTTTCTGAAATGCCACAAGTATCCTTCTGCTATTTCTAATTTCTTTCTATTGTGATTGGAGAACATGCTTTTACATTTTAAATCCTTTCAAAGGCACTGAGACTTGTTTTGTGGCCTACGACATGGTCTTGAAGAAGGTTCCATAGACCCTGAAGGTTGGATGGAGCATTGTACTGATTTCTCTGAGGTCTAGCTGGTGTTCTGTGGTGTTTCATTTCTGCTGTTAATCTTCTCCCAGATGCTTTATTCAGCACTGACTGTGTGATATTCGAGTCTTCCGTGATTATTCACAAAGAGTCTATGCTTTCTTCACTTCCGTCATGTTTTACTTTTGGAGGGTCTGGTAGCTCAGTGGATTAGGAGTTTTGCTGCTGACTACAGAGTCAGCGGTTTGGAAAGCTCAGCTGCTCCAAGGGGGAAAGATGAGGCTTTCTGCTCCTATAGAAAGATCTGGAAATCCCCAGGGGCCCTTCTGCTTTGTCTCCTAGGGTTGCTGACTTGGAATCAGTTGATGGCAGTGAGGTTTTGATTATAAGTTACATGCATAGATATATTTATAATTGTTACATATGTATGAGTGCTATGTGAGTGTTTACATGAGTGTTCATATGAGTGCTAATATATATATAGGCATATCTATCATCGCTAATTTTTTTTAAACTTCGGACTAACATTTTTATCATGAAAAACATGTTCCTCTTTTTCACTAGTAACCTCATTGTTTTGAAATCTGTTTTATAGTAGTCTAAAATTTCAACTTTTTGTCCTTTTTCATCCTTTTACTTTCTTTCTGTTTATGACTTTAAATATAAAATGTGATTCTTATAGACACGATCCAGCAGACTCTTCTTTCGATATCCAATGTGGAAATCTCTGCCCTTTGAATTTCTACTTTCCTCGTTTTACTGGTAGGGTTAGATAGACATCTGCCGTTTTGCATTTCATTTTGTTTCTCAAGTGCATCATGTCATTTTGTTCCTCTAGTGAAGACGTGTGAGCTACTCCCACAAGGACCACAGACAAGCCAATTCCATGTGCTAGTTCTACTTTGTTGCATGAAGTTGCTATGAAGACATAATCTACTCAATGGTAAATGGGGAACAAAACTTGCTTCTGTTAAAGAGTCCTGGTGGAGCAATGGTCAAAAACTCAATTACAGTATAAGTAAAAGGTTGAGAGTTTAAATCTACTGACAAGCTCCAAAGAAGTAAGACCTGAAGACATATTCTCATAAAGATTACAGATTATAGAATTACCTGGGTTGGCATCCAAAGTCAATATTTCTTTTTTTATTATTTTCTTTTGCATAATAAAGTGATTATTTTCAAACATACCATTATAATCCCTATGATTATCCTTTAAACAATACATTCCTTACAATTGTTCTAGGGCTTCACATATATATATGTCATTTGTTGATTTTTAAACTTTATATTGTGAATTGGGAGAATTTCAGGTCACTTTGCAATTCAGTGTTCCATACACATACTGTTTCAGGTCCCTGCTGGCCATCCCCACAGTCTAACATGGCTGATCCGCTTTTTACTGGTGTCTATTATTGGTAGTCCTCCACGTTCCTACTTCTTCTATACTTTGTCCTTTGGTGTATGCAGCCCCTTTGATCTAAAATAGTTCACTATAAGAGTGTATATATCTTCCTACTCTTATTATTTCCCCTATAGACCTGTCTAATGTTTGGTTGTTAATAAGCCACAGGACTGCGTTCACGTCCAGACCAGAAGAAGCAATAAGGACCGTAGGCTTAGGGATTCCACCAGACTCCCTCTAACCAACAAGCCGATCTTTTTTTCTCTTTAAATGGTTTTGAGTTTTGTTCCACATTTTTCTCCCACTCTACCCAGAACCTTCTAATATGATCCTGTTCAGAGGCTTTGGTCATGGTAAGCCACACACCATGACGATTTCTGATCACAGTGAAGTCACAGAGATTGTCATTTGCACGGTGTATCGGTCCTTCCCCTTCACAGAGACCATATATCACTTTCTCATAATAGTGTTTATTATTCTTTTTTGCTCTCTCCTTTAGGTGTTAATTCCAACGAGTATCAAAAGTTCAAAAATACTACCCTAAAAAATATATATTTCAGTACGAAAAGACCCTAAGGACAAAACTTTTCAAGGGGGAGTTCTCTCTTAATATACTATTTTTCAATACTTGATCAGAGCCTGACATATAAAAGCTGTGGATACTTATAGGCTGTTAAAAAATGAATAATTTAAGTGCCAAATATGATGCATACATTTTCTTACTAAAAGCAAAAAAAATGTTTAATCACAAGCTTTACCTTAGGAACTTTATGATATCAAAGAGTGATGTAATAATAATCATATAATGACATCTGTAAAAATTACTTCTTAAAGATCATGGAGAATAGTAGTCACCTGAAAATGCGATTTGCGCTAGCCATTTCATTGATTATGTAATTTTAATAGAAAATGTCAGATACTGTAAATTGTTTTAAAATCTCACTCAGTTTTCCTTTCACAGGGGTCACTAAACTTTAAACATTCTACTGAAGTAGCAACAACTATTGGTATGTAATTTAAAAATGATTTATTTCTATTTCAACGTGGCTGTGCAGCATTATAAAACAATAAGGAAGCACAAAATTCTTAGTACACTCCATGCCAATGTTTTCCAAATGCCTTCAAAGTAAGAGGCCATTTGAAAATTAAATGGCAGGCTCAAGCTACCAGCATTTTTACAACATTAATATATTTTCATCAGGAAATTTTATTATTTCTAAATTCAGCCAGGTATTCAGGGACTCAACCAGAGCATTAAAAAAACAAAACCAACCAAGCAACCAACAAACTAGCAGTCAAGTCCTAATGTACAGACACCCAATTTCATGGCGTACTTTTAGGGTTCCAGTTATTAAAGTGAAGAATGCAGTTGCAGAAACGGGACCAACTCTGAGCACACGGTAAAGTCAAGACTGAATTTCATTGCTATGAAACAAATGGTGTAATTAATTATGATGTCAGCCTCTCCAGAGGGGGCAGACTGTCCCTGAAGGTGCATAGCTAATATATGCTGTTTCCAGCCCTCTGCTATACAGCCAGCATTCATCCTTTTTCTCTCCTCTGCTCTCTATAAACATGCAATTCCTGATACAATAAACGGCCCTATTAAAAAGCTATCAAATGCATGAGAGGTGCATGCAATACGACCGAGGCAGCCAAGGCAATAATGACTAGGTCAAAAGGTAACAGTTAACAGCTAAATGAAACAAGCACCCTCTTTCAACTCACTCTATTTTCAAACACTTCAATTTCATAAGACTCTGTACAAGAGTCTCACTAATCCTCATTGCACACCGAATGCTCACTGTTAAGCACCCAGTGTCGATCATGCCTGCTCCCCCCATCACCGCTCTGCCCACCACAACTCCTGCAACAATGTGCTGCAATCCCGAGCCCACGTGCTCACGATGCAGCAGCCTACCTCCAGCCCTCTTCAGGACCAGAGCAGCAGCTGTTATTTCCCTCTCCTTTCCCATTATCCCAGGGTGTTTCACATTTCCTTCCAATAAGGATTCATTTCATTTGCAAATTGAAAGTGGCTTTGGAGAAGGCTCAATGTAAGAAGAAGAAAAAAAAAAAGACTGGCGAGTATTACAGAGAACTTGAGTCTGGAGTAGGAACTGCCAGCTATCGTCCTTTGCTTAATCAACTATTTTAAAGAGTATCTAGACAAATGTGTGACAAACAGCAAGGGCTTGTAGAATGTGTCCTTTCCAGCCCAGGACACAGACAAGTGCAGTGCAGGGACCTGTGCGTTCCCCTGGGATAATGACCAGCTGCCTTTGGCTCACGGAGTGCCAGAGGCAACGTAAACAATTCACCTCTAGAGTCACACACTCTGCTGACTGGCCACAACATGCTTTTGCTACAGAGAGATATTTTCTTGGTAAAAATCTATGAAATTCTGCTGAAAGAGCAGCATCTGTGTGTGCGTGTCCACTGCCATCAGTGGAAAGCCCTACGTGCATCTACTTTTCTCTCCCTGCAATCTACCACCCACCCCTGCCAGGCAGGTCCATGACATGATGTGGCTCCAGAAGTTGCATGGCCAGCTGCCAGATGAGCAATGCGAAAGCCCCAGTCTCGGCGAGAGAGAGCTGAGGCATCTTCAGGTGGAGTCTTACAAACCCACCGGGACAGTGTCACTCTGGCCGGCAGCGTGGCTGTGCGCTTGAATCAACTCCATCACAATGAATACATACATGTGTGTGTGTGGTTGCACATGGACATGTGTATATGTGTACCGGAAACATTGTAAACACTGTAAAACTGATCTCCGGATTAAGGTCCCGTTCACAGTGTTAACTTATTATTGATATCTGATATTTATAATATGAGAATAAAACACAGAAAGTCATACCAGTTACTTAGACTAAACAAAATGAATAGATATGCCTCATGACATTTACACAATTCCTAAATCATTATTTTTTTTAAAAATAATATAATTTAAAATATTTTGCCAAGTTTCTTTTCTGGTTAGAGGTGTAATTTGTAATGGGTACATGTATAATAAGCACTAAAATCTCTTTGAAGTTTTCTTTTTTAATTTATCTCCTTAAAACTAGCTACAGAAACAGTATCCATAAACACAATATATAGCACGCACGCACACACACACACACACACACACACACACACACACAAACATGCACAAATTAAAGACAAGGTTGAGAGTTAAAACAGTAAAAGATTTTGAAAGAAATACAGGTTTAAGGTTAGCAGGCTTAACATTTAACAATGGGTTATAAATAATAACAAAGGTAACAAGGTAAAAATAAATTAATGGAAAATCATACAAATTATATTTTTATAATGACTAGGTTTTCCTGAAACATGAAAAGATAAGACACCAACTCAGAAAAATAAAAGGGTCTTCAACAGTGGGGAAAAATGGAATAGAAAGACATGAAAATCCCCGTGAATATTTCATGGTCCCCTCATATCTTTAGAAAATGTGTATTCAACAAGAATCTAATCAACAACACAAATAAAGAACTTTGGCTCCTTAAAAAAATAAAATTTAAAAAACTCCTAAAAACCAAACCATCATATAACTCCAAATTTCATCCTGGTATGTACCCAAAAGACTTAAAAGCAGAGACTCAAATGGTTAGTTCTACACCAGTGTTCATTGCATATGTCAATAATAGCCAATATGTGGAAGCCATCATGGAAGGAATGGATGAAATCAGCTGGTACATACATACAATGGAATACTGCTTAGACAGTAAGAGAAATGAAATCTTGATGAAGTTACAATATGGATCAAGATTGAAGATCTTATGCTCTGTGAAATAAGTCAATATTATAGGACAAATATTGTCTGATTTCACTGATAACTGACATAAAAAGAGAAAGAGGCAAATGCATAGAGAATAAAGTGCATTAGAGGTTATATGGGGCAAGAGGAACTAGAAAGTAGGATATTGTTATTGGAATATTGAGTTTCACGTTACAATGATAGAAAAAAATTGTAATGACAAATGGTGGCTACATGGCCACTTAGAGTAGTTAATCGCTGTCAGTAAGTTGTACAGATGTAAAAAGTTGAATTTTTAAAAGTTGTGTGATAGATATGTTTACAACAACCAAAATTAAAATCTAAAACCTTAGCTGCTGATGCTGTTCATGTAGAACTAAAGAACTCCTAATATTTGATCCCTTGGTGTAGAGGTTGAGGTTCAGGGCTTTGTGGGTTGCCTCAGTTGATTGGCATGATGTGAATTTTAGAGCTTCTATTCTACTTCCTAGCTCATTCTGTAATGCTGTGTCTTTAGACCTTGCAGGTGGCCATCCAAGTTACCACAGTTTGAGTCTATCCTTCTGGTCTGACTGAAAAAAGAATCAGGAATAAGAGAAGGAAATAGAATGTGAGACTCAGACCTCATGTCCCACGAGGCAAGAACGATCAATGTTTCTATAAGAGTATACGAGTCAAAAAAGGAAAAATGCAGAATGGAATTTTAAATTCCCATGGAACCTAGATTTTCCAAAGCCATGAACAATTACCTTGAGAGAATTGTTTAGTCATAATTCAAAATTACACCCTGAATTCCTAAGACCCCAAACTAGTTTAGCTTCACATCCCCAAAAATGTACACCTTGAGAATTATGTTCTTTTAAGTTCTATCTATATGAACCAAAATTAACAACAGCCACTCAGTAAGTGAGACACTAAAGAGAGTTTGTTTATGGAAGAGGAATGGCTCTTCCATTACTGAGAGGAGAAAGCTTACAACATAAACAAAGTAATTACGATCACTGAATTACACTTGTAGAAACTAGAATCGGTAGTTGTTTGTTTGCTTGTTTGTTTTGCTTTGTATGTAATTGTTAACAACAAAATTAAATATATATAAAATAAGTAAATAATCTCCTCTGACCTATTACTGATCAAAGGATGCATCCTGTTAATTAACTGAAATTATCATTGCAAGTTAGTCATTAGCTCTGATTCCAGAAATGCACGCCCCTCCCTGTGCCTAAATGGAAAAAATATACTTTGCTTTTTTGGGGGAAAATTTGTGATCTAATGTAAGTGTAAAAGGAGTAAGTATGAAAATCAGACATTCAACTCTTGAAATGTTGTATCAATGTCCTATATTTCCTACAAGTAGAGGGATAAAATGATTAGTTTTAAAATTCCAAATCTTTCTGAGAAGAAACGGGATAGCTGAGGGGGACAGCTCGTGTTGGGATGGCCAAACTAGTCAAGCAAGCTATAAACTCAAAGAACACAAGCTCACTGCCGTGGAGTCGATGCTGACTCTCAGTGACCCTAGAGGACAGGGTGGAATGACCCCGGTGTGTTTCTGGGACTGGAACTGGAATAGAGAGCCCTGCCTGTCTTTCTCCCTGGGACAGCTGGTGGCTCCCACTGCTGACCTGGAGATTAGCAACTCAACATATAACCATATTTACTGGAGACGCTAAAAAACTAGCTTCGTTTGCGAACTTCAGGTCCCTTGGAATGGGTGCATTGGTAGGAATGAAAAGACAATGTACCCAATTTTACTGCAGACTCCAGTGCTTTTTTTCAACCCTCCTGTAGTTCCCCGAAGCACTTGATAAAAACAGCACTGGCTGTGTTCATTGTTATATAACATGAATGATTCTGAGTTTTAAAATCAATTTTCCAGTGCTTTTAAAGCACACGTAGCACAGAAATCCTACGGGGGCACGTAGTACATCTCTGGAGACCAGTCCTGTGTCCTAATAACCAAACCAGGGAATTAATTTCGCAGTCAAGCTCACTCAGGCTACTAGCGAACCTGGCCCAAAGATAATGATTTAGAACTTGAACAGATTTTAGAGAACCCGGGGAAGACAATTCTACACCCATGGAGAAGAGCCAGGAAGACACAACTTTAAAAATTACAAAAGTAAAAATAAAGTGTATGCTAATCTACCAAATTAGAACCATGGGATTTTTTTATAGCTAGTAGGATATGTGTGGAGCTTGCCTTTAATCCCCTTATGTTACCTAGAAGGGACATCAGGTTCACAAACGGATCACAGGCACAAGGCCACCGAACTGGTTTCTGCTTGGCTGGGGTCTGGTATGGACCTTCCCTTATTTTCATATCTTAGGAGAGATAAAAATGAATTGGTAGATTGCTAACAAATAATGTACTTATTCTTTTACTTCCCCCATATACAGTTTTCAGTTTAAGATGATGCAATTCCCTTTTTCTTATTTATTTTTGCTACGGCGCTGTGATCCACTCTGGATGCGATGCAATCACATTTGAGGTTTGGCAGTCTGCCCTTTGGCTTAGTCGAGTTGATAAAAGGTTGCCAAATACCACAGTAGTTCATATTTATTTTAGGTTTTATGACATTTTTTCCTCAAAGCCCAAAGTTCCTTTTTTCAGCAAACCATCAATCAATTCTAGAAACAAACATGGACTCATTCAATGGTTTGCCAGTGTGGTTCTAGCTGCTGACAGTCTTTTCTTTTTTGTATGTAGTTCTATTTTTAGTAGTTCAAATTCATGGAAACAGATTTTGATATTCTAAGTATGACTGTGTACATACACGTTTTAATTCATTTTTTCCATGCAGAGTTTTAAGTCCCCTTGCATCTATGCAGATAGACATTTACATATACATGTGTGGTTTGGTGCCCTCGAGTCGATTCTGACCCATTGTGACCCTAAGTACAAAGAATGAAACATCACACCAGCCTTACAATGGTCCTTAGGCCTGAGCATACTGAGGTGGCCACAGTGTCAATCCATCTCTTATTCGCTGCGTCTCCACTTTACCAAACAGAATCTCCTTCAGGGACTGGTCTCTCTTGACAATCTGTCCAAAGCGTGTAAGATGAAGTCTTGTCATCCTTGCCTCTAAGGTGCTCTCTAGCTTAATTCCTTCCAAGACAGATTTCACTGTTCATTTAACATACACATATGGATATATATTTATATCTGTACAAATGGTTCAGCTAAATTATGTAGTAGGAAAACATCAATATACACCTATGCCATGCATAAACCACATACATCTGACTTTAACTACTGTAGAGTAACAATAGCTATGATGCTTAACAATTTGTGTCAACTTGGCTGGACCATGATTTTCAGTAGCTTAGGAGGTATGTCATTTCTTGATTAAAAAAATATGTAATTTGGTAATTATGCATTGGTGTGATCATCCTCCAATTTGTGATTTGATGTAGTTATCCTCCACTTTCACATAATACCAATATTAGCACAGTGACCTGGGTTTTGGACTTGAACCATATCATGGCAATAAGTGCTGTTGTTGTTAGGTGCCATAAAATTGGTTCCAAGCCATAGCAACCCTATGCACAATCGAACAATACACTGTACACTCCTGCGTCATCCATAAAACTGTTCCTAATCCTGAGGCCATTGACGCAGGCACTGTGTCAATCCATCTCATTGAAGGCCTTTCTCTTTTCACCAGCCCTCCACTTTGTCAAACACTATGTCCTCTTCCAGGGACTGGTCTCTCCTGACAATATGTCCAAAATGAGTAAGATGATGTCTCGCCGTCCTTGACTCTGAGGAACACTGGCCTTACTTCTTCCAATACAGATCCGTTTGTCTTTTAAGCAGTCCATGGTACTTCCACGATTTCTCCGGGGCCTCACAATTCAAATGCAGCTATTCTTCTAAGGCCTTCCTTATTCAATATCCACTTAGGTCAATAAGTGAGGAACGGGTATATTTCCTCTCTTTTTGAGGCTCAGTAGAGTTACTGATTTTTAAGGGACACCAGTGGCGTAGTAATCCTTGCACTGAGCTGTTAACTTCAAGGTCAGTGGTTCGAACCTACCAGGTGCTCTGCTCTTTGAGAGAAAGCGTTCTGCTCCTGTAACTATGGAAAGTCTCAGAGACCCAAAGGGGCAATTCTACTCTGCCCTACATGCTCCCTATGACTTGGAATCAACTCAATGGCAACCGTCAGATTGGTTTTTGCGTTTTGGCTCAGTGTTCGCAGAAATTACAAGCAATGCAATACAGAGTTGCTCCAGGTACTATGATCAAATATGAATTCATACTTTAGAAAATTATTGAAGTACCTTGGGGTATCCCTTACTGAAAAAACCTTTACAGTTCTAAGTCACTGTCAACCCACACAAGACTATTAGTTACTATGTTGCAACAGATTCATCTGCTGGGAAAAAAACTTCCACTGCATTCTGGGCTCAGTATGATTATCTTTGCCATAGTTACTATGTTGCAACAGATTCATCTGCTGAAAAAAAACTTCCACTGCATTCTGGGCTCAGTATGATTATCTTTGCCATAGCTGTTATGGAAGTAAAGAACTGATCATCAATTATTCAAACT
The DNA here is from genome assembly GCF_000313985.2 of Echinops telfairi. Taxonomy (NCBI): domain Eukaryota; kingdom Metazoa; phylum Chordata; class Mammalia; order Afrosoricida; family Tenrecidae; genus Echinops; species Echinops telfairi. The sequence goes on along the minus strand of NW_022103908.1, from coordinate 17,577,450 downwards.
GTTCCAACCACCCACATATATTTATTAGCATAATCGAGTAAACTAGTACACAGATTATGAGAACTGTTTCTGGGTCTGTAGTCTAACTCTGCTGCTATAATTTTTTACTTTGTAACCTTCAGGGAAGCATTTTATCTCTGAGATCTGTATATAAAATTGTGAAAATAATATATACCCTACTGGGCTGTGCTTAATAACACAAATAAGTAAAGTGTTTAACTTAGTGTCTACATGCATCCATTTATCAATGCACTTGAATTTCAAAAATTGGAAATTAATATGTACTTAAAATATTACCAATTTACGGAAGGAAACAGGGCCCGATATATCCATTTAAGGAAAAAATAAGTCTCTTTTTAATGCTGACTCTCATCATACTATCTCAAACTCAAATAACTACAAAATAAGCTAGGGAATCATCATAGCAGGCACTTTGGTTTTACTTTCCATGGTAATAAAGTAAATATAAACCCTACTAACATACTTAAATCTCTCGTTGGATCATAATTGGATCCTAGATTTATGGAGTAATTTTAGCAGTATGGAATTAGACCATCTTAAACAATTTTTCTTCCATAATGAGCAATAAAATTATAAATATACAGTCACTTCTAGGATTATGTTATATCATGGGTTTAAAAGTTATAATTATATCATATCCCCATCAGTTCCTTCCCTCATCAAAAACCTACTCTATTTCTGCTAGTAAAGCACATATTATATTGCTTCAATAGTTAAGGGATTGCCAAGTAACTTTATACGAATTTGGACAATAATCTTAAATATTCTACTTTCATATATTTCACATTGAAACATTAGAGGAAAATGATGCTCTATTGATCTCATTGTTTGAATAAAAATAAAATTCAGAGAATGTATAAATTAAAGACATCCTGGTTAATCATTGCCTGCTAATTGCAAGGTAAGTTGTTCAAACCAACCGGCTGTTCTTGGAGTTAAAGCTGAGGCTGCCTATAGCTGTAAAGGTTTAGCGCCTCAAGAACTCCACAGACAAGTTCTGCTTTGTCCCACAGGATCACAGTGAGTGGGGTGGCCTCGCAGGCAGTGTTATATGAAACTTTAGGGCAGAGATTTTTTTTAAAAAAAGCCTCTAACCATTTCTGTCTCTGGATAGGTCTGCAAGTTGTTCATGCTCTGGGGCTCCAGTTCCTATTCTGAAATAGAAATAATGACTCCTGTTTATCAAGCCTTAGATAAGATAATGAATGTAAAGGAGTCTGCATGATATGCAGTAAAATAATCAAAAGATGTTTGTGATCACCATTAAAATACATTTGGAATGATTCAAATGTATAACTCCCTCCCTCATCCGGAAACCCACAGACAGCTGGTTGATTTGGACTCCTAAACAACCTGGCAGGGCAGAGTAGAACTCTGCCCCAGCACTTCCAAGGCTGCAGTGGTTATGTGCTGGGCTGCAATCCAGATGCTCGGCAGTTCGAAACCACCAGCAGCTCTGTGGGAGAACGACTGGGCTTTCCACTCCAGGAACTGTCCACAGCACGTGCTGTGAGGCAGCACTGACTCAATGGCAGGTTTTGATTTTTGGACCGCCGTACAGAAGCCGACTGCCACATCTTTCTCCTGCTTGGTTGTCGATGGGTTTGAATCGCCAAACTTCTCTTAGTAGACAAGTATTTTATCCACTGAACAACCAGGATTTCTTAAAATATTACCATCTCCATAGTATGTGATATTAGTCACTTAACCAGTTAGCTTTCCAGTGTCTTCATCTGTTAAAATGCAGATAAAAATGCTAGTCATGTAATGTTATCAGGAATATAATTAATATAAATGACAGTGTATATATGCGCACACACACACACACACATATATGACAGGAGCTATATTGGTCTGCTATATTGGTGGTGATTATTATTATTATTATCCTTTATAGAGACAAGAGTCAACACTTAAGTATATGATGACACATTCTTAAATCACTCTCCTAACATTAACACATTGTATTTTTATTTATCCTATTAAGAGAGCTTATTTTAGGCTGCTCTCTGTCTAAAAGACATCAAAGGAGGTCTAAAGATTCATAACTAACAGACACAGAGCAAAATCACTGTCAAGGAGCAGCTATTATTTTTAGTGAAGTATTTTAAGAAAAATAGGCATTGTGGTGACAGTGTATGAAAGCTTTATCATGTAGTATTTGCTGTAACATGAAAAGAGTGGTCTTACTATCTTATTTTCACATGGAAGAAAACAAAACAGAGCTGAAACAAACATTTGTTTGTTCACAAATATAAATATGACTTTTTAAAACTTCATATTGAGTAAATGAAATGGCTGGCATCTTGCCTCTCACTGATCATAAAATAACAAGATGTTCTAACTCATAGGGACCCAATACTGGGTTTCAGAGATGATCAACCTTTATGGGAGCCGCAGCTTCCCCTCTCACCCATACAGCTGGGGTGGGTTTGAGCTGACAAGCTGGGGTGCAGCTGCCTGAGCTTCATTCACAGTGCCCTGGGGGAGTATTCATAATGAAAGGGGATGTCTTAGATATCTTTATTTGAGAGTTGACTATAATTGTATCGATTATTATTTTTGCAAAGGCATCTTTGGTTCCGTTAAGCCATATTTATTAAAATATTTGCTTTACATTTATTTACAGAATTTCTTTTTTTCTCTAATCCAGAAAAGAGGAATACACTTTTTAATGAAGTGACTATCTAGGGCATAATTCAATTACAAGCTCTGATTCTCCTGGGTCTGATGCCCACCAGAGGGTCAAAAAGGGGAAAGAAATACGTTTGCTTCTGTACATGGAAAACCTAGTTGACTTAGGGGCCCAAACTCTTCCATTAAAGAATCTGCTAATCGGGCCCCTGTAGTTTTGCCTGAAGTATTGTTTACGTATTGGGTGTGGGATTGTTCAAATATTTGTAATCATGGAAAGAATGACCAATAAGGAATTGTCTCATTCAGTTTAGAGAATAATATCTCTCTCTTTCTTTTTATTTTTCCTTTACAGAAACCTATTTCACCAAACTAATAACTGCTTTGAAATAATTCTGTTCATTGGCAGTCGGGTCAATAGTTTCTTAGATTCATTCCCTTTTCTTTCCTTCTTTGTTTGTTTCTTTATTTTCTTATTTATAATATAAACAGAATATTTATGCCCTCAATATTTTTATAAGCTTAGAGTAAATTATGGAACACTTAAAAATTTCAGTAAAGTTGGTAATTAAATTGTAAAATTTTGTTTAATACAAGAAAGGAGGTGTCAAAACATTAAGGGTTGGGGGGGGTGCCTAAAATCAATCATACAATGAGATTTAAACAACATGGGTAGCAGTAACTGACATCTCAGAAGAAGGAGATCAGAGGAAAAACAAAAAGCAACAGTGGAGGTGAGCTAACACCAATCCTAATCCCCAAAATGTTAGTCAGGATGAGAGTAATATTTGAGTGTCATATGTTAGACCTAGAACCATAAATTTTTGTACTATGGACTATCAAAATAATAAATCAATCTGTTTTGGAAGAAGTACTTCACAACTAGAATGCTACTTAGAGGCAAGGATAATGAGATTTCATCTCGTGTGCTTTGGACATGTTGACAGGAGAGACCAGTTTCTGTAGAAGGACGTCACGCATGATAAAGCAGCAGGGCAGTGACAATGGGGACGGTCCTGGACAAGACGGACTGACAAGAGGCTGTGGCAATGGTCGCACTCCTAACAGTTCAAACCATTGTGAAGCTGTAGCAGGGCCAAGCGGGTTTTCTTCTCTTGTACCCAGGGTCGCTGTGGTGGGAACCAGTTGGATGCTCCCCAACAACATATTACAGCAGCAAAAGACTCACTACCATGGAGTTCACTCAGACTCGTGGGACCCTCTAGGCCAGAGATGTGTGGAAAACCCCACCTTTGTCCTGCTGGTAGTTTCAAACTGGTGACCTTGCTGTTAGCAGCCCCATGCGTAACCTCTCATGCTATATCCATGAGGACTAATGGTAAATGGACATATTTTATGTCTTGGTGAGCAGAGGGTCGTGGTTACATTATCTGAGGGAAAATGATTGGACTAATTAAGCGTTGGCTCAATCAGCTGTCATTTTTCTTTGGCTCAAACTGTCCTTTCAAGGTCAAGCAGTACCTCTTCTCCCTCCTATTTGTCTGTCCAGTGGCAGCCATCAGAGACAGGAGCTGCTGGGGGAGTAGCCCCACTGCCTGGCTAGCTGCGCTTCTGCTACTTATTGAGCATCCGCCCCACGGAGGCCAGTTCTTGGGGAAGGCCATACTTCTCTCCCTCCAGCAGACATCAGTGTAATTCCTCATCCCCGTGAACGTGAATGCAAACTCCTCTCCTGGAGCTGGGCACTTCCCTTTTCCTGGCAGGAGCGTGCTGAATGGAGGCAGCGATGACTGTGGAGATTGAGTTTTCACAAGCCCCAACTCTTGGCACTTGTCATAGAATGAGATGATGGCTGCACCGTGGACGGCTGCACGTGGTGTCATGCAATGCAGGTGACTGCCTCAAGGCATTCTGACCCTAGCAATTCCGAACGCAAGGAAAACAGCCAACAGTGTCTGATTGGACCATAAGCAAGGGAGTCATGCAGAAAAGAAATGGAGATGTATCCTATTCTTTGGGCAGAAAATTAATAACAGAGAATATGACCACACAGCTTCGGACACATGGAACAAATCAATGGGCTAGCAAAGGCTTGCGGGAAAAGGGAGAGAGGGCAGGAAGCTAGGAAGAAAAGAGAAAGGGGAAGAAGGCTGGAGGGAAGAGGGAGAAAGACTAAACTTGGGATGGAAGGAGGGAGGCAGGAAGTGAGGAAGAAGAAAAGCAAAGACTAGATCAAGGGAGGAAGTGATAGAAATGAAGGAAAAAATGGAAGATAAGGAAACCATTTTCAAAATAAAGATAGACATACTTTACCAAACATACAAGAAGTAGAAATTATATTCATATATACCTACGCACACATACATCTTTATTCTTGGTGTGTGTTTTTCTAAAGCACACTAGGCATAATTCCCCTATTATTCTTTTCTTTATTACATTCAGATTTTTTTCTTCTGTTAACCGTGTTATTATTGTACCTGACCGAACGTCCTTCAATGGTTCCTGAAAAGAGAACACGCACAAAGGTTTGCTCCACACAGGAGAGTGGAATTCGGGTTCAAAATCAACCTCACTTGTTTAGAGAAATTATCTAAAGCAAAAAGCACAAGCCAAATCTTAAATGGTTAAGTCCAGGCACTTAAGAGCTGAAACAAAAGTTTGGAAAATACTAGCAGGGAGGAGCAGAAAATGTGACAAGCAAGCTACCAACAATTTAGTCCTAATTAGTCCACCACGATAACAATCGCGTGCAATGTGCCATTCAATAAATACACCGAAGCCACCAATCTTTACCCAATGGTCATGGATTAAACATAGACAGCAAGGCTGGTAACTTCTGAAACATCAACATACAGATTTTGGTTTTTTTTTAATGTGAGGTGCTCTTCGGTTCAAAAAAGGAGAGGTTGTAAGATTAAGAAAGACGAGTTTTTCAATTTAATAGATGTATGCTGTACTTTTTCAATACGGAAACGTAAGTCCCAGTTAGTGTAATTTTCTTGTAGCTGGTTATAAAACTTTTTACTTCTAAGTATGTTTCCCAATAGAACTCTCTTAAGCTGTTAGTAAAGTTTTTTTTTTTCTTCTTTTTTAAATTTGTAAGACCATGTAAGAAGTCCTGGCAGTCTGTAAGGCAACCAAAGTTACTGGTTGAAACCCATCAGCCACTCTGCTGGAAAAAAGACGCAGTAGCATCCTCCCCTCGAGCTTTACAATCTTGGAAACACAATACAGGATCGACGTGAGTCGGGAGTTTGCTGTGCTTTTTGGTTTACAAGAATATATGTGCAACTGCAAATTAATCGCATATTTTGGAGTTGCTTAGATAGCTCATTCATGCTATTTTGATATGATTCTGCTGTTATTTAAAGGGACTTACATTTCCAGACACATAAATATTTCATCAGAGAACATTTTAAGCTTTTAGTGTAATTTTGTTCACCCACAGCTGACCTGGTATACCAACAGAACTACACCAATGGTCATTAATGGATTCTGAATGAAATAAAAAAGTTTTCAATTCACATGTCCTTGAAAGTGAAACTGAAAAATGTAAAGCAAATGCTAGAATGACCTGCCTTAATGAAAGAACATGATTCTAATACAAATGAGGCCATTTTCTGTGTAATCTCAATGTTTAAGAAGACATTACTGACTATAATCAGTTATTATCACAGGAGTTTCAAGAATATTTATCTCCAGCGTTTCTCCCAAACTTGAAAAGAATGGTATGAAGGAATCAGCAGCTTGTCTAAATTTATAGATCAGCTTGGGGTGTAGAAGGGGACAACCAGACCTCCTAGGCTAGAGTGTATATTCTTTCTAGAACATCACATGCACCCTACAGAAAATGACTGAAAAATAAAAATGTATTCTAAGCTGTTTGTAAAGAAATAGGATAAACTGCCCCTGTACCTTTTCAGTGAAAATAATTTAAAGGAATAAAAATAAATCAACATTTTGTGCTGTGTAATGTTTTAGATATTAAACATATTCCCAATAATCAATTTACTGTATTTGTTCTACTCACGGCCACCACGTCAATGCTGACCTACAGTGAGCACCCCGTGCGTTTCTGAGACTGACTGGTTACTGGAGGAGAAAACCCAGTCTTTCTCTAGAGGACCTGCGGGTGGTTTCAAATTGCTGACCTTGCAGACAACAGCTAGCAGCCCAACCTGTCACCACTACCGGACCGGGCTTCCTAGGGGGTCCAAGGCAGAGGAATAAAAGGGAGCTTCCATCAAGGAGTTCAAGAAAGAAGAGATATTTTGAAATTGATTATGATAGCAATTATACAATACTGCTTGATGTCACTGTACTATGGAATGATATATCTGTATCAGCTTCCAATAAAATGGTTTTGAAAATTTAAAAAAAGTTTAACTTTCTTACTCTGATCTGCTCATTGACTATTAAGGATTTCCTCTTCTAATAACATTACCCTGCTCATAAACTATACATACCAAGCTCAAAATGCATGTAGATTAAAATTGAACCCATATATTTTTAAGTTATTTATATTTAGTAAATATTTTTTTAATCTACAGTGACCTTGAATTCTCTGCTGTACAATTGCAAGCTAAAGGTGGAAATGTTCATTGCCATTTTTATGTTCAGCTGAAAGCAGTACTTTACACCAGATAAATAAGTACAATCATGTATTCCCACTCAGATCTCTCTTAGACCTGTGGATTAGGGGAAAAATGAAGATACTTCAGAGGATCAGAAAGAAATAGGCAACAAGAGGAAAATTGAATCACAGAAATATAGTAGCTATTCCTGTTTGAACCTTACAGAGTAATGGGGTTTATATAAACATAAGCTAAACGGACCATTTTATATCCCTCTGAGAATTTCTGGGAAGCCGAACTCGTAAGAGTCATACTTCACTGGCAATGGCACAACATAGCTCCTACTAGCTACTTTGTCAGGTTTCATGGAAAAAAAGCAGTATTTTAAATGGCATCCTTAAGAGAGTAAGCCAGACCATTCATTTTCGGGAAGGAATAAATTTGGAGAGGAAATGATGCAGGAACATTTTCTTTCTATCTTTTTTTTTTTTTAGATTTCCTAATTTCATATCAGTTCTACAAACTCTCTGAACAGAATCACCAATGTAAAAATAAAAACATCTGTTAATTGCTCCTGTCTGAAACTAGTATCCTTACATGAAGATTCTAGTGGTGCATTCCATTCCCCATGTGTCTTAATACAGTAACTGAGAGTAATTAGCAACATGTCGGCACAATTTCACGAAGAAACATGTTAATTTGGCCCAGAGACAGTTCTTTTTCCCTGTACATTTATTTTCACAAATGTCTTACTCAATTTGTCTGTATGATTTTGAGGCAATTGACTACTCATGGTAAAGCAGCCGTCTTCATGGACACTGATTTTATAAATAGTGGAGAGTTGTTTCCATTATTACGGAACTTTATGCCTCAACCTATATCAATTCTTTTAACATGTCAGTATAAATCAGCAAGATTCAGCTCAAAAGTCTCTCATTCTTTCTCATTTTTAAAGTTTTAAACCAAGACACTCAAACCCACTGCTATCACGTCAATTCCAATTCACAGTGAATGCACAGGACAGGGCAGAGCTGTCCTAGAGAGTTGTAAATCTTTCCAGAAGCAAAGCCCCTCATCTTTCTCCGACAGAGTGATCTGGGCTGGTTCAAATTGCTGACTTTTGAGTTACCAGCCCAATGTTCCGCCCACTTTGTGACTGGAGCTCCTGTTTCAGCATCACTATCCATATAATGGAGTTTAAATAAAACACATATGCAAATACATGCCGATATACAGTTTGCTTATTTATAAATGAGTCTTGGCATCAGACCTCTAGCATTCTATAATCTCACAGGTAACTGGAATATTTTAGGTAATGGACCTTTCCAATGAACTTAGTTGAAAGATAAAATGTTCATGGTTCCTTGGTTGCCAACACTGCAAGATTTACAGCATTCAACATAGGAAGCAAGTGCATCTTCCCATTTTTATGAGTAGACATTATCATTGTGTCGTGGTACAGATTTGCTGAACAATAAAAAGTGGGCAAAGTATGTGATATTCTGGATGATTAAATCACTAGTTTGGAGTTGGTCTCTTAATTTAAAGTATATACACTTAAAAAAAAAAGTATATGCATTACAACAGAACCCACTTAATTCCCAGAATTCTGGATGTACATGAATGACTACAGATATATCCTCTAGGTATAGATAATAAATGTGAGTAAAACTTATTCTGATATTTTGACATTTCAAATAGCTTACACAATACTCTTTGTTTGTAGAGAGTTCAAACCACTTAAACTTATAGTGCTTCATTCTGTGATACACAGGGTCGTTATGAGTGAGAACTTAGCTGATGACACCTGACAACAATGACAATGCACATAATAATGCAAGTATGAAATGTGTAGGCATACGCAAAAATAGTAAGCACTTTATATCATATTCTCCACTAGATTACAAATTTTACAATACTAAAAGTTTTACATGAAACAATTGAAATTAATTTTATACACTAAGATAAAGCCATTCTACTTTTCATCTTTGCTTATGTGGTTTTCATTTTTCCACAAATATTAGAGTATAAGAGGCAAGTCTTTTGGTTTATCTCATTAAAGTCATCAGATGTGAATAATGAAGGCAGTAATCTGAATCCCATTTAAAAGCAAAGGAAGAACAGTAAAAATATGCATCGTGGTTTTGCAAACACTGTAAAGTACAATATATGAATACAATAATTTCAAAGTATGTAATTGGATATAGGCAAATTTAAATAAATCATGGTTATGAGTAAGCAAAAAATACAGATAAAGAAATTAAAAGTGGAGATTTTATAGTACAAAAAGAAAATAATTTTGCTGTATGACGTTTTCCTATTAAAGAGTTAACCAATGACTCTACTTTTAAATAATTAGTTTTCATTTATATCTTAGTATATATTTTAATTGAAAATAATAATGTACTGTGCCTTCAGAAACAGAGACTGGTCATTTGAAAGTACTTAAAGTATATAAGTCATTCATTTCAGCAGTATCTTGTAAAATTCATATTTAAATTCTTTAGAACAGAGATCAAAGAACTGACCAAGAGGTTTGTGGTCTATTTTATTTTCAGACAAGAAGAAGGCTTGCTCTTGTGAACAAAACTCATTCTCTGACACTGTATAACATCACTTACCACACATGGCATGTTTTTCAATTTCCTTTTGTGTGCATTTATTTAAACTATTTTGTTCATCCAGAATCAGTGCAGAAAGTTACTAAATATGGAATATTTATGAATCATGCTACATAGGAAAGCCCTAGGTGGGCTCCAGAAGAATGAGAACAGAGCATTGATTTCTTTATAGGGCTCAACTTGTCTGCTTGTTTTTAAGGAGGCCTGATTGTACCGTGGTTAGAGAGTTCTAGTACTAACTGAACAGTAGATGGCTCAGACCCACCACCGGCTCTGACTACTCCATGGGAGAAAGATATGGCAGTCTGTAAAAGTTTACAGTGCTGGAAACCCTGCTCACTGCCAGTTAATTGATTCTGTCTCACAGAGACCCTATAGGACAGACTGGGTCTGCCCTTTTGGGTTTCCAAAGCTGTAAATCTTTTTAACAGCAGTTAGCTGCTGATGGGTTCAAATTGCTGACCAAGAGGTTAGCGGCCTAATCCATTAAGTCACAGAGCATCCATGGAAACTCAGAGGGGCAGTCTGCAGGGTCCTATGAGGCTGGTATGACTTGGCTGGAACTGGCGCAAAGTTTGGTTTCATGAGCCTTTTTTTTCCCCTTATAACCATTATGACATCATCAAAATTTATCAGTTTAATTTAGAGCCTTTAAATATGTGTGGTGTTCACATGCAAAGTGGAATTTTTATCAATCTACTAAATATATTTAAATATTTTATATCAAAATAACTTGCCTTACTGCTGTATTTTCCAAAATAAATACATCCCTGCAACCTTATCAAAGATAGCTTAGACTTCTGTTTTTAATTCCATGATCATCCACCAGAATTGATAACAACATCATGAAATATGTAAAATATACAAGTTCAACCGGAAATGGAAATACTGTATTTCATTTTTCAACTCAACAAAATGATCAAGGTGAGAAAATGTAGAAAATAGTCCAAAACTGTCTCCGATGAAAATCTTCAATCTCTCCAAAAGATTATACCCCAATATGGAGCCAGGTCTTTGAAATCTATGTCTGTGCCCCTATGCCAGATAGCTCAAGCTGTAGGAGGCTGCTCCTCGTCAGCATAGCCAACAAAGCAGACAACTGCAAGAATAGTTTAACGCATCTATGTTCACATTGGTAAGACCATTCTTTTTATACCAAATATTATTTTAATACATATGGAATTCATTTACATTTTACTAGCACTTTCTAGTAATTTGGGAGTGAAACAAATAACTCTAACGGGTTCTCCTGGCATTTGGGCTATTGCTGCATGGCCATATGGACCAAATGCAAATACGCTTTCCTCCTTTGGACGTGCATGTGGGACACGGCTTCCTTCTGCCCAGATTGAGTGGCATTTAGGAATAGTTCTAGACCTAATGCATAAAGGTTAAGTGACACTTAAAAGTAGAGTTTTTAACCACATTTTTTAAAAGCTTAATAAATGTTTATTAGACTTTTTTTAAAACTAAATCAAACACCCAAGGTAGTAATAAAAGTCTACGTGTTTCAAAACAAAATACGATGAAGTTTTACTATCATCACACATCCAAGTAGCAACTCCACATGAATCCAGTGATTCAAGAATTTGGCTGATAGACAAACAGCTTGATGCAATAAATGGTGCCAAAAGAAATCACAGATTATGTGGTCCTATATAAAGAAACTGTTCTCATTAGAAAATGTTATACTGCATGTTTATGTATGAATAACAGTTTTTAATTTGGGGGGTCCACTCCTGTTTATAAATGAGCACATTAAGAAATAATCAATCTAAAATATTAAAGAAAAATAAAGCATTACATTTTAAAATTACACTTTTAGGAGTGAATTAAAACCTAAAGGCTCTAAGGATTTCAATAGGACTCTCCATAAAATTATTATATTTAAAATTCCATAATCAATCTTACTTAGCATAATTGAAAGATAGGTAGCATGCTCAGGACCATATGATATAATTTATGTAAGAACTCACATAATTGCTTCTCTGAACTTGAACTCACTACCACGTAGAACACATTGCAAAATAACAATGTTAAGTAAGGCACACGAAGTGTCCCAGTAGCATTTAGAAGTATACTACACTCCAAGATTCCCTTTTAAGGATAAAACTGATATATCTTCATGTTTGAATGCTCCTTCTTGTGGCTTATTTAGATGCATATGACAGAGGTCTAAAGGATCAAAAATAGATTTTATTTTTAAGAAAGAGGTAGTGTAAAGAACATGGGTTTGGGTTTAGACAAAGTTAAGTTGTGCCATTATGTATTACATGTGATTACAAACAATTTACTTAACATCCATAACTCTCACTTTACTCATCTGTAAAATTGGAATTATCTGTGCATTATTCAGAATAGATTTAAGTAACAACCACGTTCTTACCACTATTAAAAGGAAAGTGTCACTAAACGAGATAGAAAAAAAATGTGCCCCACACAGTGGAAGTATCTATAAAAATAAGGAATAAGCACAATGATTTCAAGCAGTTAAATAGACTGTGAGGACAAATGATTTATTGGAAAAAGCAGTTAAGACTGTGGGGTAAGCTGAATAATGCCTTCACAAATATATCTAATTCCCCATCCCTAGATTATTATATGACAAGGATATATATGACATGGTTATATAAGAATTCTGAGATGGGGGATTATATGGGCAGGATTTAAAAGTATGGCATGTGTCCTTATAAGAAGAACAGAGAAGAAAATGATAGAGAGTAAAGAATGATAAGAGATGTGAAGGAAGAAGCAGGGAGTGATCTGAGGGAGGATCCTGATATGAGGATGTAGGTGGCTTCCAGACAATGGAAATGGCGAGGGAAGGGATTCTCCCTTTGAGCCTCCTGAAGAACCAGCCATACTTTGATTTGAGCTTTATGAAACGAATGCTGCATTTCTGATTTCCATAGTTGTAAGATAATGAATTTGAATTGCTGTAAACCACTCAATTGGTGGTAATTTTTAAAAGCAGCAATAGACACAGGAAGAAATTACAGATAAAATTTCTGAAAGGCAGGCAAGGTCTGCATCATTTAGGACAGAGGGAGGAGAAGAGAGGCAGAGACTCGGAAGAATCCACTGATTCTCTAAGTGGCCTGCAGTGCTAAATTGGACATGGATATTACTGGTACTCAGGTGGATAAAAGGAGTCAGGGAAGAGTTAGGTTTAAAGGCGAAGGTCATCGCCCTTGCAAATGTCAAGTGGATGAGTGAAGAGAGACATCTGAAACCTGATACATTTGGGTAATGACCATGCATCTTTACAGAAGATGACTAAACCCACAGGAAAAGCATGGCAGCTGTCAGAAAGGAAATCAAGAGTCTATATTTTGTCCATGTTTACTGATTTGTCCAATGCTGTTGTTTTTAGGTATGGTCATGTCATTTCTGACTCCAAGCAACCCTGTCCACAGCAGAAGGAAACACCACCTTGTCCTGGCTCATCCGCACAATCGTGTTCCCGCAACTTGTTGCAGTCACTCTGTCCATCCATATCTATGATGGTCTTCCTCTTGTGAGCTGACCTGCTACTTTACCAAGCACGATGTTCTTTTCCACTTGAACTTGGCTTCCTGGATAACATGTCCAAGTACTTGAGATGGGAAGATGACGCCCTCTTTGATCTCATTTGAGACCATTGACTAGGAATGTAGTCTTGCCCTTAGGCCCAGCGCCCTGAAAAATGGATGACTGCAGATGCATTTAGTACTTTAAACTCTAACATATTGCGATTTGTTGTCCCTTTTGTCCCATTTTTAATTTATTCCAGTTTCCATGATCTTCTGCTTTCTATTGGATTGAGATTTTAGGATGTTTTCTTTTCTTTTCATTATTGGGTTTTGTGGGGGTTTTATATGATTTTCTTTATATGAAATCCAGGATAGGTAAACCATCGAGATGGTAACTACATTCAAAGTTGCTTAGGGTTATGGTAGGGGAGGTTGGATGTAATGAGGATCTAGTAATAATGGGTACAATAATTAAGTAATTTCGTGTGGCAGACATTGCATTCTATGTGAATTACATGAGATTAAAAGTGTTTAAAAATAATCAAGTTCAGTGTCTATAAAGAAGAAGAAGTCTGGCCACAGGAATATTTTCAATGTGAACTCTCCCCACTCTCACTGCTACTAAGTCAACTCCGACTCATTGTGACCCTATCAGAACGGGAAGAATGGAACCTTTGGGTTTCTACTCCTTATGAGAGTAGAAAGCCTTATCTTCCTCCTCGGGAACAGCTGATAGTTTCAAACTGCTGACCTTGTGACTAACAACCTGACATGTAACCCACCCTATCCCCAGAACTTTTAACTGTGAATTAATGGATGAGTAAAACTAAAATATACTCCCCCAAGGGGAATTACTAGGGACAATGGCATTGACAATCCTTGCATTGAAACTCCCAAGGGAAAAGTGGAGGTGCACATCATAAAGGACAAAGGATAGAATGCTTTCCATTAGCATTGCATATGATGAGATGCAGCATTTACTATAAATTACTTCTTATTTAATACTAAATAAAAAAGTAAATCTCATGTCTGGGAGCCACCTATGTCCTGGGATCACGATCCCTCCCTCACATCACTCCCAGCTTCTTGCGATGCATGCTCTACCACTCTTCTGTGGTACTGTGTCAATTTCCTCAAGAACAGAATGGCAAATAACCCACTTAGCATTTAAATTCAAGCCAGGACCGCGCCAACATCTGAGGAAGATACTAACAGGGAAAATATATAGACTTCTAATTTCTTAACATGAAAAATCAATGTCATTTATAGGATTGGTGTGAGGATTTAAAAAAACATAAGTGAAAATGAGTAAATTTGTAGAAGAAGAAGATAGATCAAGGCACAATTTTGAACTTCAAAATTCTGTCAGAAGCCAATTTGATCTAAAGACTCTAAGCATTATATATTCTGCTTATGTAACCATTTCAGAAGGAAAATATAAATACCCTCTACTGAACTTCAACTCTTATTATAAAACATTATTAAATAACTCTTATTAAATAACATTGAACATATTTCTAACAATAGAAGTGAATGTATGTCTAAAATAATCAAAGGAAGGCATACATGTTTTTTATGAATTTGAGTATTTCTCTTACTTGTGTTATTCAGTGGATTTTTCAATATTTGAACATTTATAAACAATATTGCAGGTAATATATCATCTCATAAATGAATTGTTTATTTTTTTAAAAGACTGTCCTATAGAACAAGATAGTATAGGAGATTGGAGTAAAGCTAAAATAATTTAAATACCAACAAATCACTGAATAACACATTTTACTAAGAAAAAGTGATGAAGAATTAAGAGAGTCAGGTTGAAGATATAGTGATAAAAGCAATTTAAAATAATTTTGAAAGAATTATTAAAATTTCAATGTAAGCCACACATTAAGAGACAAAGTAAAAGATAATAAGAGGAGTGGGGAAAATGTTTGTTTATGATCTATCAGTAGAGATAACACTATACCTCCCAAAACACCCTCACTTTGTTGTAAAGTTTGTCATTGCTAAATATTATAAACAACAAAAATTATAAACAGCCCAAATTTTTTTTAATTGAAACTTTTGGCATTGCCAAAAGTACGAAAGTCAGACTTAAAAGACTGCAAAATTCCATTTCCATACTACTATGGAAAAGGAAAAGAACTGGTGACAGAACATAGATAAAAGGTTTTGGGAGCTCTGATTAATGAGGAAATGGACTATCAAGGCACAGGCAGACAACTGGTGGAGACGCTGGCGATGTCCCATCTCATGACTTTGTTGACAGTTACAAGATGGTCAGTGCATTTTGCCTGCAGACTGAGAAGAATAATGTTTCCTGAACGCAAAGTAGACCTCAATTGTCCTGACTTTTAAAAAGAAATGGATCAGGGAAATATATCACTTTTGGAATATTGTAAGTCTTTATTCCATTTTTCTGGGATTCTATAATTTATTTCAAAACCACACAGTTGCAGCCAATTTTTACCTTATCAAATCTATGTTCAGAAACCCAAGGTTTATATTCAGAAATAACTAATTTACATTCAACCCTAAGGCTAAAACATATACAAAATTATATAAAAGGGAAATGGTTCCTACTTTTTATTACCTTTACTTTTGAGTTTGTTGAGAGGAAACCAAAACAAAGCCGCCAAACAAAAATGGCCCAGTCAAGTTATGGATATTCCACAATCATCAATAAAACTGTAACGCAAATGAAGCCAGAAGAAACCCCACAGCTAGAGAGACCAATGTGCAAAATGAATTCTGCCTCTCAGTGACATCAGGCACACATTTAAAAGACAATTTTAAAAATAGCGCAGGACTATAGCTATGAAAGGAAGCAAGCATGCGCGCGATAAAGAGGAGGCTCGCGGCTTTATTGCTGATCCTAGTCTGCCTTGCCTTTTTTTGTAAAAGGCTTGAGTCTTCTAGGACATTGTTTGCATGTCAGGGAAGGGGGATAGTTTGTCCATAACCATCCACACTCCTGCCTTACCTTTTACTTCAAAAAATGAGCGGGGTATGTCAAGTGCATTGTCACAAACAGTCTTCATTTCACAACTCTTACTATTAAAGATATCTCAATTAAAGCTACTATGATGTTTTTGTTCTTTGGTGCCTTCGCGTCCTTGGATGGTGCATGGGGACACTATAGGACAGGACAGAATTGCCCATTGGGGTTTCTTGGCTGTAATCTTTCAAGAAAAAAAACCACCCTGCCTTTCTTCTATGAAGCAGCTGCCTGAGTTGGTTTCAATAGAAAACCATTTGATAAGCAGCCCGGCACCTCACCACACATGCCACCAGAGCTCCTTACAATATGAATTACAGATGAAATATTAAGGCATGCACATTCATAAAAATATACAGTATAGGATGATGCAATTATCTTATATATGCTGATTGTGTTGTTGTTGTTGTTGTTGTTGTTCGGTGCTGTTGAGTTGGTTCCAACCGAGAGTGACCCTCTGTCCAGTAACCAGAGACCAACTGCCCCAGACTGAACCATCCTCACGGTTCGTCCTGTGCTGAGCCCACTACTGCAGCCACTGTGTCCATCCGTCGCTTGGAGGGCCTGCCTCTTTGTCGCCGCCCCTCCACTGCACACGGTCAGCAGTTGGCAACCACAGGCTGCTCCAGGGGCGAAAGACGGGGATTTGTCCTCTTTTCAAGAGTGACCGTCTCAGAACCTCTACCCTGTCCGAGAAGAGCCCTCTGATTGGGTGTGACTCCATGACAGTAAATGTGGAGACTGAGTTTCTCATTGTGGGCATTCATATTTATATTGTGAAAACATCAAAATGTGAAGTAAGGAATCACAAAGATAGGAATTAAGACCCTACACCCAAGGGACAACCTCTCATTGTCACATCGATTCTGACTCCGGAGAAAGCCCCCTGCCAAGTGGGCGCATTTTTATGGAAGCAGGCTGGCCTAGGGGTTTTGCTTTTCCTTTTCTCCTGTGGAATGGCTGGTGGGGTCCATAGCACACGATTTTATTTGGCAGCCATGCGCTTGCCCCCGGAGATACCAGGTTTCCTATCTTATTATTGATGTAAAGATCTCCCGCCCCAATCCCTGTGCAGCGGTCCACTCAGTTTCAGAGGGCTGCCAGGCCCGGGAATGCGCCTGGTGGCGACGGCTTTTTGTCTGTTAAAAAGACACACGTGGGATGCCTCCCAATTGGAATGCACTTGATAGGCAGCAACCAATACCAGCAGCACCACCAACAAATTATGAAATTCAGAAGGTATGTATTGTATACAGTTTAATCTACTGAGGGTGGAGACCTGTATAAACTAACACAGGGTAGCTTAATCAGTTGAGTTTTTACAGTTACATAAGCAACGTTTAAAAAGCTACTCTTGTCTGGCAAGAGAAGACAGAAGGCACTAAAAGTAATTAGTAACTAGACACATAAAGCCACAGCCTTGTTTCCGAGGTTATAAATCATTACGGAGTTGACAGTCTCATATCGAATTGAATAGCTGACCTTGTGGTTAGCAGGCCAACACCTAACCTACACAGACATTAGACCTAAATAATATTTCATTTTTATTCATTTCCAACTATGTCTTTCACTAATCTTGTGCCTGGAACATATGTAACAAAGCAAAAACCTTAGTAGAAAACACATACAACAAAAACAGCTGCAGCCATTGACAGCAAGGCCCCTTAGGGCAAGCCAATGCACACCGACAGGAGTGTTTACCATGTGTGTGACAGACTCTGGGGGAACAGGAGAGAAGAAGAGTTATGGAACCAGGCTCTCTGTGGATGGGTGCATCCCACAATGAAGGTGTTAATGCCTGGGTGATAGGGTCTCTTTCTTCCATAAGGATCTCCGGTGCATCTCAGGGTATGGCGCCTACCAGTACACATCAGATGTGTATTACTATTGTGTTAACCGATAGGCAGCATTTTGCATTCTGTAACTAGACCTTCAACATCTTTTCATTTCAAGCTAAAAGCTGCTTTAAATTGACAGTATAAAGCTGGATTTGGCTTCCGGATGCCCATCTTTCCTAGAAATGCAGCTGCACTAAGCAGGCTGTTCTCCTTGTCGCTTGTATTCTGTGCTGTTACAAGGGAACTCCAAAGTGATAGCAGTCATGACACGTTTATTAATCCTGCTCCACAATGTGTGCTTCTCAACTAGTCTAAGGAAAGACTCATCAAGACAGGAAGATCTGATCCATAACAACTCTGAAATAAACTCTGGACATCACATTGGCATCATATTAAAGCTGAGGACAATTTAACCGTAGAACTTCCTAGTGCCTGATTAACCTCTCTTTAAATTTTATAAGTAGGGTGCTAGCAAACGCACTAAATAAATACTGAGACTCAGAAATTGGCCTGCATATTAAGATAGGTTTAAATTATTTGCTGCCAAGATGAGTCAGTGATTTTTACCTTCAGATTTTGGATGTTTCAGTATCAGTAACCTGGGCCACCATTGTCTGACTACTGTTGGGTCAATTCGGACTGCTGGCAATCTTCTGCTTGCTACTGCTACATGTGGGTTTCAAGGCTGGGCTCCTAAGTCTGCTTTCCCACGCACCTCTCAGTGGTTTGAACTGCTCATTGTGGGGCTTTTAGTCAAACACTTAACTATTTAGTGGGAACATTTAAATATAGATTTTGCCTCAATATAAGACATGACCCTCAGCAACAGAAAGAAGCAAACAAACAAAAACTCAACATTGTTAACAGAATGATTCTCCTTGACGATGATAGAGTATAGTAACAAAAATATTTCAGTGATTTTAAATAAAAAAAGCTCATGACAATAAACACAATTCCTTATATAACATTTATTTTGACATTTAAAATTATGGAAAATACTTAATGTCATCGTCTTGCCACAGAACTGCTCAAATATGTTGAGTTAAGATAAAATCATGGGAGGTTATAACAGTTTTCAGAGTGAAATTATGGCAATGAGTGTTCAACTATTCAGGTCAAATTATACTTCACATGGTATCCTTTGATCCAAAGATATATTTGAACAATGCAAATTACATGAACTTGGAATTTTCCCCCAAGTATCAATTCACCTTTACTAGGAACTGAATAGCAGGCAGTTCCAATTTGTTATTTTCAAAAAGGGCCAGAAATAAGAGTTACTATACAATAAATAAGAGCTCTCACTGGTGCTGGGTTATGTATTTGACTTCTAACCACAAGATTAACTATTCTACCCCACCAGCTGCTCTACAAGAGAAAGATGAGACTTTATTCACCCATGAAGATTTACAACCTCTGAAAGCCACAGAAGAATTTCCACTCTGTTCTATAGAGTCACTATGAGGCACAATCAACTGACTGGCAGGGAGTTTGGTACAATAAATAGAGATTCAAATGCTCTGAAACTCAACCCCTTTATTAAAATTAAAATGGTTCAATCTTGTTATAAGATGGCATAACTTTTACACCTGTGAATAGAAACTCTTCAAAATATTTATGGAAATTGGTATAAAGTCTTACATTTTTGACATTCTTAATTACCCTCACACCTTCCATAACTGTGCCTTTTCCATCTATTTTCTTTTCCACTGCTCTCCAGCTGTGCTCTGGGTTTGCAGCTTCCACACTGCAGCATCTGTGCATTTTGCCCAGCTTCCGTCTAACTGATTCTAACTCAGAATGACCCCATAGACAGAGAAGACCTGCCCTTTGGGTTTCCAAACCTTTAAATCTCAGTATTTTTTTAATATTTATATTTAAAGAGTATAATTACATTGGCAGGCACTTTTATCTTTATAGTCTTTAAATATCTTTGCTCAGGTATATGATGGATACCTAGTTTATAACAGATGAATGCTTAATGGTACATTTTATTTTCCCTTACTGATACCTACATTTTGAGATTAAATTAATATTTTCTTACAGAAATATGGTGACCATTTGGTGAATGGTGCTTTATTGAATAACCTTTTCAAATTCAAGCTACAGAAAGAGAGAAAACTATTTCCATATATTACATTTTAAATATATTCTCTCATGTGTTTTAGGGTGGGACAATAGAAACAGACATGATTAGATAAAGAATTAACTTGATTAATTTCACTTTCTTTGCCATTTGAAGAGTTGACAGTAATATGATAAATGCCTGCGTCTGATGAATCTACCATCCAGATAGCTGTTCCTATGAAAGAAAACGTGTTCTTGTGTAAAATAGAAACAAAACAAAAAAAACCTTTGAAATCCATTACTTTATAGCTGTTGTATGTTTGATAAGTTGTTATACTTGATACACACCTTTTATAAAAATTATACAAGTTTTTCAACTTGCTGTCCTAAAATATCATTTATATCTAATATTCTTTATGAGGCTCCCTAACATTACCGTCGGGTAAGCCTTGGATGGCTAGTAGTAAGGTTGGCAGTTCAAACTCACCAGATGCTCTTTGGGAGAAAAGAGGAGACTACCAGCAACTATTAAAAATGTATAGGCTCAGAACTCCTATATGAAGTTATTGTGTGTGAGAATCACCTGGGTGGCAGTGGGTAATTCTGTTTCTACGGGTTTCTGTGCTTTCAAATCCACACTTATTATTAAAGTGCACCCAACATGACTATGTTGAGATCTCCATATGTTCCAAAGACGTCCAGAAACCTCTCAGCCCACGTGAAGCACAGAAAAGTCATTAGACTGCTTTGCCCATTTAAGTGGCTATTATGCACTAACTGGCTGCCTGTAGGATGTGAAACCAGCAGGACATTGAGGAATCTACAAATTAATCTTTCACTTAGAACATTCTATGGAAAGAAATAAAACGGAATTAATCAAATAGCATAACCTTTCTAGCGAATGCCACTGATATTTAAATACACCTGTAAGTGAAGCTTCTGACTGCTCCGTTTGCCACCTCAGCACAAGGCTAATGAAGTGCAGTGCGCTGTGTGCGTCTCTCCTTAAGCTGGAGTCTGTGCTTCACAGAATGGTCTCTTTTGAGAAACAGGAGCGAGCCTCTTTACAGGGAGGTCAGCAAATACCTGTTTAGTTAGCTGATTTCTAAACTTAAAAAGAGGGACCTAAGTCCCAGGGTGCAGAGCAGCAAGCAGTTCCACGGCTTTGGCAGGTGCAGAATTACCCAGGCCGTCTCTCTGCCTTCAAGCGAAGGCCAAGGGTATGTCCCAAGGGCTGGCTACCAAAGTGTCACAGGCGCTGAAGACAATGCCAGCTAGGCTCCGATCCAGTGGGAAACGGTTTCCTCTGGCAGTCTTTGAAGTTTGTTTTTGTAGGGAATTGCCTCTTGGAGCACATAGAGCTAATTCACGGCCGTTCCCAGAGCTCCGGCACACCCGCCTGAGCTCCCCGCGGACGGACGAGCCTGCCTTGTTGACACCATCGGCTCGGCTCTTGGCAAAGCGCCAGCTGTTTGTGAGGAACCAGTCAGATTAGGTGGAAAGCCTCTAAATCTTCCAAAGTGTCCCCAGTACAGGAACATAAAATCGCGATGGTGCGATGGCAAGACCCCGGGAACGCAACGAAGTCACGCCACTTGTGTTGGGGCTGCCATTGCGATTCAATAACACAGAACTTGCTGGTGGATGCCGCTCTAGAGGGCATGGTGTGAAAGTGATGGACGACCCGCGGTTCTGTTTCCTCCCATTCAATCGGTGTTACACGCTGGGTTTACTTTTCTTTGGGGGGCTGTTATGCTACAGCGCTTGCCCTTTCTAACTACCCAGCCGCCCGAGCAAAAGCTGTTAGAGTAAAATGCCTGTAAATATCTGAAGAATTAAAAATAACTGGTGTGTATATATATATTTAAAAGACATGCATTGCATAATTAAAAGTGGGTTGTGCTTAATTTGACTACCCTTCAGTGTAGTCCAACAGAGTTTTATTAAAGAAGAGTTTCAAGGACAGGAATAAAAACCACAAAACTGTGAATTACACACATTATAAAATACAAAGGAAAAATAACTTAGATATGACCCTTAACATCTAATCTGAAATAAAGGTTGAAAATCAAAAGCAGCATCAATTTGAAATATAAAAGAACCAGCATTTCTTTTTCCAGGTGTGAGGAATACTAAGGTTTGAGGATAAAAGTAATGTTAAGTGAGTCGCAACATCAGAAAAAGAAAATAGCAGCTGTGTACAGAATAGAATGAAATGGAAGTGAGAAAAACATTGGGTCACATGGGGAAACAGAGTTGAAAGGAACTGTGTATTTGTTTGAATTTCATAGAGTCCATAGTCGTGTGTTCAAAATGAAAGACATTTCTCTTACCCCCTTGGTCCCTGGGCCAACTCTGCATTGCTTAGAGAATAAGAGTGAATGGATATCTAATGTGAGATGTTTCCCCAAAAGTCTGGTATACATTTAGGAATCAAAGTTTCAGCAATTGATATAATATGCAAAGTTAAAACTGGCCCTTCTTGCTTTGACACTCCCTTCCATCCTTACACATCTTTTCATGTGATTTTCTTTTAAATGGCATTAGGCAGTATTATCATTGTTTGTGTGGACTGTTCCGCAGGTGCCTGCACCCGTTCTACCACACTTCCTGTGGACCTTCATAATCATTCCATCCTCTCCCTCTGCTAAGTCTTCACTTGAGCCTTTTACTTAAAACACCAAAGCTAATTATATTCTCTGCACATGCTCATCAGCACCTACTGTATCTGGAGCCTGACCCGCAGATAGAGTTATGTATGGGATGCTGGCTGCATGGTCTGGAGTCGGAAACCACCAGCCACTTAGGAGGAGGAAAATGAGGTTTTCTACTCCTGCCACGATTTACAGTCTCAAAAACTCACAGGGGCCAGTTCTACTCTGTCCTACGGGGTCACGATGTGTCAGAATTGACCCAAAGGTAGTGGGTCTTATTGAAGAAGAGGTCACTCCTTTGGGTTCAGGAGTTTCTCTCTCTCTCTCTCTCTCTCTTTCTATCTCTCTCTCTCTCTGACTCCTACTGTCTCTGCCTGCCTGCATGTCACACACACACACACACAGTCTCTACCACTCTTGCTTTATCAGTATCTACACCATTTCCTACAACTCAGCAAATATTGAGTCAATATTTCTAAAGGTTCCCATGAGTGGTTGCCTTGTTTCTGGGTTTCCATTTCTTTTAGTTGTGTGTGGGGTGGTGGGGAGTGGGGGGTAAGGAGGGGGTGGGGTGAGGAGAGGTGTCAAAAAAGCCAGAAAGCAAGGTTCCAAGTGGAATTGCCTGGGCTCAAACCCTTAATTCCCTTGGATTATCAGCACAACCATGGGTAAGTCACCTCTCTGGGCCTCAAGTATTCATCTATAAAATAATTTTTCTCAGGAGAAAAGTATTAATAACTGAAGCATGCCTAACACATGCTTATAAAAGAGTCCAGCACACAATCAGAAGCCAAATCAGCACTAATCATCATCTTTCCTATCACCATCTCCATCAGACGTGTGGAGCCACATTGGAACCCTGTGGAAATGTCCTTGGCATATGTTTATGAATATTATTGGTGGGTCAGGGACTTGGCATCATTATGAATGTTACCTGCCTGAGATAAAATCTTTCATTTAATTTTAAAAAGCATCTGCTGTATGGAAGACTATGCATCACTTAAAACCATGAAGTACCTAAGGAATTTGGGGTAACTGATGGCTTTTTAAAAATTTTCAATAATTGCTTGTTCTAAGTTTGCATATATCACTAGCCCTATTGACCCTTGTAGACCCACCTACTGTCGGGATGAAAACTGAGTTATGGGGTGAGTTCATTTCCAAACCTTCAGCATGACTGGACACCATAGTCTTGGAGTTTCACAAGTCTCTACACTACCAATAAACCTAGTATTTCTTTTTTAACATTTTAAGTGTTGTTCCTCAGATTTCTTCCACTCTGTCCAGAATTCCCATCCCTTTTTAAGATGGATCAACATCCCTTTACATTGCTCTCTCTGTCTGATTCTTCCTCTGATTATAGGATTAGAAAGCCTCATCTTTCTGCCAAGGAGTATCTGGTGGTTTCAAACCCCTGACCTTGAGATAAGAAGTCCGATGGATAACCACTACGCCACCAGACAACCTTTATTTTCATGTATCTACATTAAATTCTGCCTTCCTCTGAAACGTACTAAAATCCTGTGTAAAATATGGCATGTTTCACTTCTTTGTGCGTAAATGACTCTATCTTTCAATAGCAATCTTCCAAACCATCTTTGTGTAGCTGTGAGGTTTGGTAATATTTTCATCAAATAAGCATCAAGAACGTGGAGACAATCCCCAGGCAATAGATACAGTCACAACCCAAGGCTGCCAAATCCACACCCCAGGGAGTGAACACCGAGACTATCGTCTCATTTTAAGCAGAGTGCCAGAAAATGCAGTAGTCATAGAAAGATGGGGCAAATAAAATTGAATTCTAAATTTTCACTTAGCACAAAGGAAACATTGAACATCAAAAATGAAAATTCAAGCATAAAAATTATTAATGAATGCAGCCTATTGCACCAAATTTCTCCGTGTAATGATCATTAGTCTTGCCCCCATATTTCTGGATATAGATTACAGGAATCCCAGAAAGCATAATACAATGGTTAAGTCCTCAGATGCTAACTGAAAAATCAGCAAATTGAACCCACCACCCCACCCCTGGGAGCTTCTGTGAAGTGTTACAACAACGAAACCCTAAGAGACATCTGTACTCTGTCCTACAGGGTCGTTATGGATTAATTTTGACCTGAAGGCAGTGGGTTTGGTTTTGCATAGGCATCTTTCATGCTATAGAAAATATACCTAATCACATATTATTGTCCCCCACCATTCACTCTTCTGAAGTTATTGATAATGGACAACCGTCTACATGGAAAGCCATTTCCATGTTTCCCTTTGTGGGTTTTCTCCAGGTCCACTCCAGTCACCTGGGAAAGGGAAGCTAGAAAAACCGCAGGGTGGTGCCCTTCAGACTTTACAGAAATACTTTTATGTAATTAGCTCCTCAAAACGAGTCTCATTTTCTTTCAACTGCTCGTTGTGGATGCAGATTCATTTGAGGGAAAAAGCAAAATCTGAATTGATCAGAAATAAAATAGTGCATTTTCGCTTGCTTATATACACATTAAGGATAATGTATAATTTACTTAGACTTTCAATAGAGAGGATTTACCCTGATATTAATAGCAAAGTTGGACTTGTTATATTTTACAACCTTTTGTTCTACTTCATGAAAATTGAACCAATATTAAGACAATTTTTCGTGCCAGCATGAAAAATTATAGTAGCTAAGGAAACATGTGAATCTATGTTTTCATTTTAGTATTACAATTGAAATAGGATGCATGAACTATGGCTATATCTCACTATAAACAGAGTTAAATATAAGTGCCATGTTTTGTGTTTTTCAGTTAAAGGGAGAACATGGAGTGCTACTATTATTTAGAACAACTAATTTCTCTGTTCTGCTTATGAAGTGTGATGTACTAATCTCTAGTAAAAGACTTTTATTCCAAAGGGAGAAGGGATCATTTTCAAATGAATTTCACGTATTTGAATAATTCAGAACAAAAAAAGACAGCACATCCATTTTGAACTGGAACAAGGAAACGGAGCTCCTCTGATTGTTACCCAATTTGTGTTTTTATAAACTCCAAAATAAAGTGGCGTTTACATCCTTTTTCTACCTAGTGTCTCTTGTATCAATATTATTTTTTGATTATATTTGATATTGCCATAAAGTCTGTCACAGCACATGGGCATCTTACGTGTAATGGATTCGGAGCTTGCCAGAGTGGCACGCTGCCTTCACAAGCAGTGGTAGTTTTGTGTCCATTGTGGCTATTGCATCAACTCTTCCCACTGCAGGTTTTCTTGTTTATTGTGGGAACTCTACTGACTTCTCTACTGACTTCAGAATTGTAGCCAACAAAAAGCCTGTGCACAAAGACCAGTGGTTTCAAAGGAGTAGGATAAAAAATGGAAGCTACATTAAGAAAAAACTTTAAAAATGATATAACATTAAAAAAAAACCAAAAAATGATATAACATTATTAATTTCCCATGTTTATGCTAGAAATGACCTTTCCCCGCCTCACATTATGAACTATATTTAAACTATTGTGTACCTGGTTAATCTGCAGTGACCTTTCTTTTATTATTTACATCTACCCTGACCTCTTTCTTTCTGGGTTCATGATTTCCTTATTATAAATGTTATTTAACACTGCATCTAGATATATACATGGAATCCCCAAGTTACTATGTCCCCTGGGACTTTACCTTATTTATGAATTAAGTTTGTGTTTGCTGTTTCCTGTTCTCCCCCCAACCCAGTGTTAAATCACTTTAAATACAGTCAAGATCAACATCCCTGGACCATGTACCTTTGTTCTTTCATTCTTATTTCACCGAGTATGTTCCACGTCATGTTAAGAACACTTCCAGATGGTCTTCCTGCTCTGAGAGTCTTCCTAGGCAGGCTGCCATTGTCTTCTTCAATTGTGGTATGTGACCTATTTATTTTGATGGTTTCATGGGTCATCATCTCCTTGCCCCCACTTATCCCTCCTCAAATCCACTGGCTTTAATATT
Source organism: Echinops telfairi (assembly GCF_000313985.2). Taxonomy (NCBI): domain Eukaryota; kingdom Metazoa; phylum Chordata; class Mammalia; order Afrosoricida; family Tenrecidae; genus Echinops; species Echinops telfairi. The sequence continues at coordinate 17,550,601 of NW_022103908.1, read as the reverse complement.
ATTAGGAATCGTCTGTGAAAAAATACTACTCTAATACTATCTGTTATTCAAATGTATAATTAGCTGTTCAGGTCTCTGCTGTGACTCAAGACTCGGATTTGAATCACAAATCCCATGATGGGTGCCCTAGAACACCCCCAAGCACGTGCCAATTATTTTTATTTTCCCAACCTGCTCCTCCCATTCTCAAGGAGAGACTGGAGAGCTAATAAAAACTGAAGTGAATATTTGAAATTACATATTTGCTATTTATTGGATTTCCTGAATCATATGATATAAAATCATAACTTCCATATTTTGTGTTCTCTATCAATCTCCACTGAGTATGTGTTTGAAATATCCTGGTCCCATAGATGCTGAAATTGGGCTGCTTATACTTCCCACCAGCTCCCTCCACCTAAGTAAGTTTTTGGTGTTCTATAGTGTGGCCAGTTCCCCTAGTCTCAGACCTGTCAACACAGTCCCACATCATTTCACAGGTTTGGGGACTGCATTCTCAAATGATAGCCTACCAGGAAAATTCTAAAGAACACAGAAACCTTCGTTGAAAATTAAATATACCGCACAATGTACAATGTAAATGACAACAAAAGGCACTCAAAACCCTTTTATATTACAAGGGAAAATGTTGAATGCATTTATTTTAAAAACAAAGACCCTGATTCTTGAGTCCAGATGCAATTACGGTTAGAATTAATTGAACTGGAGAGTCACAGGTACATCCTCAGGTGAGTTTTAAAAATATTTAAGGAATGTAATACCATGCAAATATCTTTCATGGACATTGATATGCCCATGTAAGGTTAATTATGCTACTTAAAACTGGTATTATCTTTGACAAAAAGTGTATAATGTGAATCAATTCATCTAATGCACCCTGTGTATTCCCCATAGGATACTGCAATAAGACTACAGAATCATCATCCCGTGTCAGATGTACAAGAAGACCCTGTATTAACTTGTGCCACGACAGGGCCCTTTGGGGGGGAAGGCGCCATAAAACGTGGAGAGAACCGAATTGGGCTGGAGGAGTGGGTCTGATTTCACTCCACTTGGGCAGTTTTTGCATATGCCACTTGGAGGGTTTCTGTTGTACATCTGTTGCATGACAAACATAAAATGGTTGGGTTCACTATCAATTACAGGCTGGAACAAGTAAGATTTCAATTACAACAGGAGAGAAAAACAGCTGGGAAATCCCCGAAGGGAGGTGCAAGAACCAAGGGGGTGAAGCAGGCATCATAATGGTACATTGCACACTACTAATTAGGGAGAAATGAAGGCAAGTTAAAAGAAAATATACCCCTAGATGCTCCGTTTCATAGAGACCATTTGGGTACAGAAAACAGTGCCTTGGTGGCTTGTCTCTGTCTGAATCCTCATGTAATTGTTGCCTCATGCACAGTTTCTACAAAAAATCCTAGGCTCCAAGTTTGGGCTTTAAAAATAATGTGCCCTTATATTTTCAAAGGGAAAAATAGACATATACACTAAAATTGAATGTAATTAAATCTAGGCAGCTAGATCATTTCCAAATATTCTTAGGAGGCAGAGTATCTCTAAGAGGTAGCACAGTAAAAGGACTATGAAAATCATGATAAAGAATTCTACAATTGCCTACAGCACCTAAAGAAGGGACGCATACATCTCGGCAAAGGAAAAACAGAGTCTTAAGTTTGACAAATATTTTATTCTTAAGGAAAAAAAAACACCCCAAGATCAGGAATCTGTCCTCCCTGTACACTGCCTGGAAATTATGTGCTTTTTCATATGCCTGTTTTTCTTATGTTTAATTAAATGAACTATAAGTAGTGCAAATTAAAACAGGATAAAATGCTATTGGAAATAAACTAAGCATTTTTGTTAAGAATTAGCCACAGGTTGCATAATTTTAGAGCTACTTAAAACAGCATTTTTCCCTGTAATTTCCATTATCAACATGCTTCATAACAATAAAAAGAAGCAATATTAACTATAACTAAAACTGTGCCATGTTTGAAATTCTTAATCTCCACTTCAACCGAGTCATTTTCTTTTGGAATTCAAATAACTGACTTCAAAGAAGCAATAATAACCATAAGAATGATAATTATATTCAGAAATATTAATGGAAACCCTCCCAAGCTCACCCTGCAGCTCCTGTCTACTCGCTATCAAAGTTGTGAAGAGTTTTTCCTAAAGCCCATCTGGAAATAAAGTTCTCGATTGTCTTTTTTCCCTTTATATTTAATCAGGAAAATAACATAAAATTATAGTGCTCATCTTGGTAAAAGTGGGACAAGGGACCAAGTAGGACTGTAGGGAAACAATGACTCTCAAAAGGGAAAATGAGAGAAGATGCAGACAATGGAACATGAGGATGAGGGCGTGTAACAGAAACCAGCTTCCCTTGCTGGGAAACCAGAAGACGAGAGGGAAGCTCAAATCGAAATGCTATTGAGACTGCCTCGAGGTGTACACGGTGGTCACTTCCAACCTAAAACGTGGCTTCATTTAACTTCATAATGTGGAATCTGATGTCAATTGTGTTCAATCTAATGGCAAGGCCTTCCTTACAAAATAATTTACCAATGACCTGGGTCTTTGGTAAATTCTATTCTGAAAAAGGAAAATGTATTTCCCTCATGTACACATCCCCCATGTCCAGACAGAGACTGAAATCTAATGTGATTCGAATCTCATTGCTTTGAAGCCACTTGTATTGAACAGGGAAGAGTAATTTCCTGTTCCTCTCACGCTCTCTACCCCATTTCTTTCAGTAATGAGGCCCTGGGAAAAAAGTTCCAAAAAGAAAAGAATGCGTCTTGATGAGGGAAGCAGAGTTTGAGCATCACTGGATCCCGGGATTGTGTGCATGTATTCTCAAATTACAGAAAACCAGCAACCAGTATTCTTCCTAAGCTGGCCAGGCCATTAAACTGCTTGCCATTTGAACATAAGTAAGGAAAGAGCACAAGGTACGTATGTACTGGTGTCTGGGCCATCAAAAACTCTTTCTTAATCCAAAGGAAGACTTTACTACTCCTTGCTAATGTTTGGGTACAAAGAATGAAAAATTCTAAATGAATTATAAGCATTTAAGATAGGTGGAAAGGTATAAATTTGATGATGGAAAAAAAAAAAAGAGGAGATCTTCTTTTCAGATCTTGGTGATGTGCAATTTCCAATTTCTCCTTCAACTCCACTCAGATGTGTAGTGAGAAATCACCTGCCCGGCCTCCTGAAAACTGTACAAGCAGGACCCTGTGGGACAGGAGGCTCCTGCAGAAGTGCCACTGCGGAGACTGCGAGCCGCCAAGTGCCCCTGCACGCTTGATCTATGTGAAGTTGACCAAAGGGAGAAAATCAATGATGAGCAGCAGTGAACTTCAGACAGACCCAGGTTTGTGATGCCAGCTACATGCAGGTGTGTGCCCTTAACAAAGATCATGCCATGCCTTCGTTAAGGAGAAGCGCTGTAGCCACTGCTGGGCTTTTTCAGTAGCTTCACTTCACATGTAGGCAGAGATAGAGAAACCACGCACCACACACCACCTGACAGCACAACCAGAAGATCTATTGTATCCAACCAAACACCTTTCTAGAAGACCAGCTCTGCTAGTGGAAAGCACACACTACAATTTTCCCTAGTGAAACTGACTAGAGTCTAAAGAAAGGTTTGCTTTATTTTATTTTTTGTTTTCAATGAAAAAACCAGCAAAGAAAACAGGTGCCTCATTACCTACTCACAGAAACCCAGTCTATGCAGAGGAAAAATATGCTCCATGGCATTAAAGCATTTTCAAACTTTTGGAAGCAGATGGGCACCTTCCTCCTCAGATGCTATTGAGAGGCTTCGGGCCTTCAATCTGTAAGTCCATAATTGAGTGTATAGACTGTTTCTCCACCCAGCAGAGTCTAGACTATGACAAGGATCGAACACACACCTAAAAGCAAAGCTGTGGCTCTGGAGTCCATTTCCACTCAAGGCAAGCCCATGGATTGCAGAGTGAACTCCCCCAGTGGAGGCTTTTCCAAATGTATGCACAGTGCCACGCTTCCTTCAGACAGGTCTCTGGGTGGGGGTGCCCATCGCTAACCTTTCCTTTGGTGACCGACCACTTAACTGCTCTTGCCCCCTAACCCCACCAGGAAATCTCATCACCAAAGTCTATACAAATCAAATCTCAGAGGCCAGATGGGTTGGATATTTTCCATTGCTTTCAGCCTAAAAACAAAACAAAACAAAACAAAAAACAGTTCCATTTATGTTGGTAAATATCTCTCAAATTTTATGTGAGGGTGAAGGGGAGGCTGTTTTTCATTCTTAATCCCTGTCTGAGGTTCAGGGTCAAGATTCACCCAAACAAGATCTCTATCCTCCCAAGCCCTGGTACTGATTCAGGAGGCCCAGGTTTGTTTTGCTCTGAGGTAAAATAGAGTGAATGCTGGGTATCGTTTACATTGTCTTGGACAAATCTATGAGCTATGACCCCATGAGCTAGTCTGCCCCTGGCCCCACAAAGCAGACTATCAAACGGAAGGATCTGGAGTAATGATGCTGTGAGATTATTAAGCAAAGGCATAACTGAAAGCCAGGGAATGCCCCTTTGAGGAAATCAATGGTGGAGAATCCATTTCTGGCTTAAATCTCAAATTCCTTCAGCTAGTGCCCAGTGGAGGGAAGAACTCATAGACCTGAGTCTGCTGTACACAGTAGATGGTAAAAAAGGACAAACACTTGGCTTCAAACAAAAAAGGCCCAAGGTTCAAATCCAACCAGATGCTCTCCACGAGAAAGGCCTCGGGGCCTGCTTCCTTAAAGAGTACAACGTAGACAGCCCTGTCACAGGGTCCCCATGGTCTTGGCAGCACCCAACAGCAGTTTCTGAAACACGTTTTTAAGATCATAGATCTGAAAGGCAACCAACCAAAGACATTATTTGCTAAGGAATTAAAAATAAACATAGAACTCTTTGATGGACTCAATCCTTTTATGATCCTTGGAACATTTAGGGAAATGGTGCATTTCCTGTCTCTGGTGTTTACCGGGAAACTCCTATCCCACTTTGAGTGATGCTGCCATCTGGTGGGGGCCTGCAGATCTATGTGTCAGCGCCAAAGACCCCTCAAGTTTGATGTGCCCCTCTAATTGTCTCGAACGCCAAGTAACCTCAAAAACATATTGTCATTTCTTTCGGAACGTCTTCCATTTCTGAAAACACGTGGTGATAACCACAGCAATATTCAGAACTGACAATAAGTTGACCTGGAAAGTTAAAACTAGTTAATTAATGAGGGTCTCTTTGCCATCCAGTGATTCTCTTCAGTCACCTGCGGGGGGGTTCACACTGCTTATCTTCCAGTTAGCACCAGGCTAACACCAAGGTCCTTAAATTTGGAGGGCACAAATGCATTTAAGCACCCAAAGCCAAACTCACATTCATGGGTTCCTTTCTCCCACAGAGCAGAGTACGGGTCTGAACTGGACACCATGCCGCTAACATTTCAACGCCTAGCCAACAGCATTACCAGGCCTGTTCAATTACGGTTTCAAAATTCTTTATATTCAACAGCATACATAAACATGGCCTCTAGTTTGAATCAGGTATTAAGTTTATAAGAAATGAGATAGAAGAAAATCCTCTGAGAACTTTCAATGGAGTGTATATCCCTGAAAGAACACATAACGTTATTAGCCCCAAATGTCCAGTCTGTAGGAATTCTTTGTGCAATGGAGACTACCTAACAGTTTTATTATGTGCCAATACATGTATCTGATATTGGAGAACAGACACTTTCTCATGCTGTACACTCCTATACTTTGGGAAATGAATGTAGTAAAAATAAAATAAAATCCACAAAGCCATGATCATATTGTAATAGTGCCTTTGGAGCATCTTAAAAGTTCTTTATGTGAGGGTAGGTGGCCATCCTTTTATGGACATCCTTTTATGAAATACTTTCCCCCAAAAGGAAAATTTTGAGTTCTCCAACCTAAGGTGTACTTTACATGTACCCTATATAATTTTAGGTTTTATTTATTTATTTTGATCATTTTGTTGGGGGCTCATACAATTCCTATCACAATCCATACATACATCCATTGTGTCAAGCGCATATGTACATTTGTTGCCATCATCATTCTCATAACACTTGCCTTTTATTTTAATAACAATGAACCATCCGGTTTTATCAGTGCATGAAAGATCAAGTTTTGATAGTGTCAGTACACTTTATCATATAAATACACGCTTGGGGACTTTTTGAGACACAGCACAGATTAAGCTGGTAAATGCCTATTCAGACACTTCTCAAAATGGAGATCAGAGCAATGGTCACTGACAATGGCATCATGTACTCAGAGAAGGGACAGCAGGGGTTAGCGATGAGGCGGCCGGAATACGTTCCATGAGGCCATTGCAGTCAGGCCGTGAAGGCACGTACATCTTGCAGGTGGGCCGGGGATGGGGCAAAACGAATCGCTGTATATAAGCAGTCCGTGAAAGCTTCTTGGGATCTAAGTTCAGGAAGCTGGGTCTCTATTTAGAGGGCAATTTATTTTAAAATAAATAAATCACTGGAAGAAAACATCCTCTAACATGTACAAGCTTTACTCCAGGAAGAGAAACCAAAACGTTGTTTTCTTTACATATATCAAGGACCCTCCCATTGGAGTAACTGCAGGTTAACATACTTGGTGGAAAAATTAAGCAGGTTCTAATGTGGTGGATAGGAAATAAGAAAACCCTGCTCACTACTAACGTATGGAATCAAAATATCACCAGTAGAAAATTATATTGTCACCTAAAATAATGTGAGTTTTAGAGAAAGTTTTACTCTTCCTAAAGGTAGGCCTCTGAGAGTTTTTTTTTTTCTTTCTTCTCTCCCTTACTTTTTAAAATCTTTGCTCTCATCCTCTTTATCCACCCCCGCCCCCCCAACACACACACACCAGATCAGATTACTGGCATATGTTTCTCACCTAGATTCCTTCTACATAAGCTGAATTTCTGTTTCTAAAACAAATTTGGGAAAATAACTAGGAATGGGTCAATATTTTGAGGTAATAAAAAATATATGAAAAATGTAAGAGAAGTATACTGGCATATTCTTAATTGTGCCAAAAACTATTGCATTAAGAGAGGCTACAGAAATTAATTTCGCATTTCCCTTGACAAGGTATGAAAGGTGGTTTAGAAACCATATCCACAACATTTATATGAAATAATATATGTAGGTATCACAGAGCAAAGTAAAACATGAAGGCATAAACAGGAAGCAATGGCTAAGAAAATAAAATATACAGTAGTAATTTATTTCAAAATAAATTCCCTTAGAGTTTCAAAGGAGATAACCCATTAGATACACTGACTGGATATATTAAATCTTACCCTTAAACAAATTTTCAATATGTCTTTAGAACAAGGTTTAAACAAATGGCTTTCATTTGCCTGCATATTTATTTAAAGCATTCATATTTTTCTATAATAAAATTGATTTCCTAATTGGATATTTTCACTTTCAACTATGATGATAAATCAATGTTTAAATATTAAATTTATTTAATATTTTCCTTGCCTGAAATTTTTTTATTATGGTAAAATATTTCAATGCATTTAATTTAACAATTATTTTTGGTGTTTGGATATACATGTGTGCTTGTGAGTGTGTTTGTTTTGGGGGTTCGATTGTTACAGCAATTCTGATATCTTACCACCCATGGTTTCTCAGGTACCCAAATCTCCTGTAAGTATTTCGGCATATCTCCAAAATTCAGTGCCTAAAAAAGCAAGTAATATTTTTTTTAAAAAAGATGTATCACTTTCACCCCAAAGCATATTTCCTCTCTTACTTGACTATGGCATGTAGATACCTGAATTACTAAACTTAATAAAATAAACATATAGTTGCAACAATTATCATGCATCATTTTTTATACGTTTGCATAAGTGTGTGGGGTTTTGTTTGGTTTTGTGTTTGTTTTGTTGTTTTGTCTTTGGTTTTATTTATTTATTTTTTCATTCCCAGGCTGAAATAATTATCTCCACTTCTGCCAGAATCCAACAAAAAAATCTAGAAATAGCCAGATTCCTTATTATTTTTAATGTCCAGGTTAAAAATAAAGTGTCAATTAATTTATTTTGCTAAGACATCATTAATCAAGTGCGTACTTTTACATAGCAGTAACAGATCTTGGGAGGTATTTGCTAGTTATTAATAAATTAATAAATGTTTTTGCCCTGTCAGTAACTGCTAACTATAAATAACACTGAATATGGCAAATCTTCTCAGGAGAATAAAGTGTAGGTGCTTCCATGTGTACTTCACTGGCACTATATTTGGAATATATAAGAGAGGATATATTTCCCTTTCATTTGTTTTAAACAGCTAACTTCAAGTTCAGTATGGAATATGCTTGTCCATCGGATCTCCTTTGAGGTTGAAGTTCTAATGCATTTTTGCTACATTATCCATTTGTAGCTACTTTTGTCATTAATTATTCAAGTCACCAAACTTAAAATAATTTATATGACTCATTTACTTCCCTGACAATATCTTGTGTTAAATATTATGATTTGACCCATATCACTACTTCCACAAATAGGAAAGTAATACTAGAGTGACATGCATCTGCTCAGTTCATTGTCGCAGCAGGTTTCCCTCAGTTGACAAGGTGTGGCAGAGATGGTGGTTTAGTTAAAATACAGCTTGCAAGAGAGCCTTCCGGATATTTTGTATGATGTTTAACCTTGGGTTTGGTTCACAAACAAGCCTCTGATTGTGTCAGATGGTCCGTGTGTTCAGCTGCAACCAAAGAGCTGGACAGTCAAGACCACCTAGAGGCACCTCGGAAGAAAAGCTTTACCATCTACTTCTGAAAATCCGGCCACTAAAAACTGCAGAATACAGTACTCTGACACTCATGAGGTCACTGTGAGTTAAAAGTGATCCCACGGTAACTGGTCTGAAATACATAAATATATCATAGATGGCAGATGTTAGATATATAGAAAGATGTTGCAAACCTTATCTAGGAATATATTTTATCTATGAGAGATCAGGAAGCTGGACTACTTTAAGAGACTACATAAAAGAAGAGTGTCAGTAAATCTATAACTGGCTTTATGGAATAGCACATGACTGAAGCCTTCAGAGGAGCCGAAGACACAGGAATCAAAGTGTGTCATTATGACCAGGTATCGCTGCCAGCCAGGAGCGAAGTTGGTAGTAGTCCTTGTACACCAAGCAGCCTCCTGGTGATGTGGTTGTGAGCATCCCCCAAGTTCCTAAGAAGAGTTACCAGAGACAAAGCTTACAGGACCTGCTGAGAACTGCAGGTGAAGTTCTTCGCACCTAAGCTGTGAAGTGATTGTCCAAACATTGAGAGCATCTGGTCTTCTGGGCTGATCACTCCTCTGGGAGGAAAGGGTGTAGACCCAAGGGAACTCCATATCCACAGGGAGAGAAGACCTGGCTGTTTGTTCCATTTAGTCCCCTTGCAAGGCAGGACAAAAGGAGCTCCTCCACTCACTAGGGTGGTAGCCCTGACATCCTGACATCATGAGCAATTGCTCATGAATCAATGACACCATTATAGAAATGTAGGTGGGGGTTTTTTTCTGGGGGTTTTCCCCCCTCTTTTTGCAGATGGGTAAAATGACTTGAAAGTAAATTAAAATCTTAAAAGCTCGATGCAATAACAAAAAGAAATGAGTAAAAGAGAATTACTATCTCTTTAAGATAAAATATATGAATAAATAGGTTTCCTTGACATCTACTGATGTTTAACTTAAAGACCGAGCACATAGAAGGATGCCCTCTTATGTGCGGTGAACCCATCTCTTTGTTAGTTTATAGGTTTTCACTTGCAATAGATTGCACGTTTGATGCAATTGTACCTTGAGCTAAAACATAATAAATGTTAGGTTCAAACGAGGAAGTGAATCTTTACAGGAAATTCTTCTGATTCTAAATGCACCCAGCTGATCCTTCAGCTCTGTTATGGGGCTGTGTGTTCTTCTCAAGTAGCGTCACAGTGCTGAGGGCTTTGAAACAGTGTCTATAGACAGGCCAGTCTTTTCTGAACTGAAATTTCCTTGAAATTGTGTCGCTTTGCATTCGACCAACTTGCATGTTTTCAAAGAACTGTCGCATTAATCCAATAGAAATCTAGTTTAGGTTCTTCTAACATCTTTCGAATATGAGGCAAAGTATCCACTTTCAAAGAACTTAAAAACACAAAGTGTAACAAAGCACAGGAAAGCATTGAGCAACTCTGAAATACATTCCGCCCTTAGACAACTTTCCTTTGAAATCTGCCACAAAAACAGCCGCGTCTAGAAATAGCTCATCCTATTGGGGTGGGGGAAGGCACCTCTATGCTGAATAGAATGCAAAATCCCTGACTGTATCATAAAGATTCAGACCGCCCTTTAAAATGCAGATATGAATATAATGATTGGCGAAGGGTCTATTCAATTGGCAACAGTTTTATACAATAATGTATACACTTTTAAAAAAGTAAATAAATGATTTAAGATAAAAAGTGATCTCAAAAGGAAAGTAAAATATTTCAATGCTGTATTCATAGGAAAAATTGTAAAGTCAGCTTGCCTGCTTCCATAGGAATTCTGGGTCTGTAATTAGACGGACACCGTGGTGACGACATGACAATTGTGAGATGGCGCAGGGCCTGTGATCTCCCTTCAAGTGTGTATGGAGGCACTATAGGTCAGAATGGACTTGATTTCCCCCAAAAAAGGACGTGAGTTCCAGCCAGACACTCCCACATCCACCCTCCATACACACGCTCCTGCCCTGTATTTACTGGGTGGGACCTTGAAAACCCTGCCATCTAGATGTTTTAATTCATACCCACCCTATAGGACAGAGCAGAACTGCCTCTATAGCAGCGGTTCTCAACCTGTGGGTCATGACCCCTTTGGGGGTTGAACGACCCTTCCACAGGGGTCCCCCAAGTCATAACAGTAGCAAAATGACAGTGATGAAGTAGCAAAGAAAATATGTTATGGGTGGGGGGTCACCACAACATGAGGAACTATATTAAAGGGTCACCCCATTAGGAAAGTTGAGAACCACTGCTCTATAGGTTTCTGAGACTTTAAAACTTTGGGGCAATAGACAGTCTCATTTTTCTCCTAAATAGTACCTGGTGGGTTCAAACTAGTAACCAATAATTCATACCTAGCTCACTATACCAGCAGGGTTCCTCACCAGCTACTCTGTATAAGAAAGATGAGGCTGCCTGCAACCATAAAGATTTGCCATCGTGGAAATCCTAAATCCAGTTCTCCCCTGTCCTAGAGGGTAGCCATGAGCCAGAAACAACTCAATGGTAATAGGTTTGGTCAGTAGGAACTTAATTTCCTTCCAAGCACTAAGTCATATGGTTCTAGATTTCATCAGAAACACCTGGGATCTGGAATACAATTGCAGATCCAATTGCAAACCTACCATATTAGACTTTATGGAGAGGAGGACCATGAGTGTTTCTTTAGAATAAGTAAAATGTGGGGGCTGTCTGCTGCTGTGAAGAGGAACAGCCTTGGAAACCCTGTGCCGCCGCTCTGTTGCTTCCTAGGAGCTGTTGTGAGTAAGAATCTACTCAAGGGCTGTGGGCTTGCGGCATTTCATATATAAACACAAATACAGACATATACAGCTCTCTCTTGGAACAAGAGTAAGACCATTTGTTATCGTGGATAAGATCGCTAGAAAAAATCAAAGGCTATAATTTCTACAAGCTACAAATAAAGAGCGAATACTGTAGATTTATAAAGAGTGATGACAATGGCTACAAGTTTCTGTCTATACATGAGGTGGAAAGGTGAATCGTGTGATTATATGCTAACTATAAGGTTTTATCTGAATCAACCTTTGTAATTTCAAGAATGAGGAGCTCATCATTTCAGTCCTCTCACCTGACATCTTAATAAATAACTAATCTAATCACTTCAAAAACATGCAGAAATAAAGACATTAAAAAGTGATGCTACTTTGATAACTTCTATCACCCTAAAGTATGTTTTATGGATTTTAGAAAAGTTTAAAGAAAAGGTCTTATCACCATGTAAGAGAATAAAAGAAGAAGAAAGTGCAGTACACATCAGAAAATAAAATGTGAGAAAGCTGACGATACCATCCTCTTCACTTCTGAAAGTAATTTGAACTCCAGCACATTTTAAACATCTAGATTCTGAGAAAAGCTGAGACAGAATAGTAATTAATGCCTCTGATCACCTGAAACATAGGTTATCAACCATGATACATTGTTTTCTGGAAAATAATAGTCTGTGCGTGGAAAAACTAGTTTCTGAAAGCCGGTCGGAACAATTATATAAACATGTCCCCTTCTCTGCTACTTTAGAGACAGGACCTGCGTGCTCGCATTCCTCTTTCTGAGCACACTGCGAGTCCGACTCAGGATTCCCTACGAGGTCTTTCCCTTCTTCTGTCTCTGCACAGCTGTAAGGGGCACACACATTTGTAGGTGCTATCAACCTGGAAGTTGGGTGCTGGTGGTGGACGGGAATGGAATTTCCACTGAAATATGAATATTCAGTAAGTATCTAAGTATAGATATCAGTAGATACACCAGATGTATGATACTCATCATCTGCTTTCTTCTATACTCTTGGGTCCCTGCCAAAAAGGTATGTCTTCGTTCACACGAGCTCCATATCAGGTGAATTCCTGTTTCCTATGTGGCTGGAGAACCCTGGTGACATCATGGCGATAGTTTGGGCTGCTAACCACCAGGTGGGCACTCTGAAACCACTGACTGCTCAGGACAAAGACGGGATGCACCGACACCAACACCAAACTGCCTGCCTTCTGGTAGATGCGACCTCACAGCAACCCCGTGGGGCGGCGGAGAACTGCCGCTGTGAATGTCTGAGACAGCGACTCTTTACACTTAAGAGAAAATGCAGTCTCTTCTTTGATCTTCCTTTTGACCCATTTTAATGTTGCTCTAATAGTAATAGTTTCTGCTATCTTTTTAATTAAGGTTTTTCTCTATTTCATTTTTTATTGTTAGCTTTTAGTTTCGTTATTTTCATGTTTGGGGGCATTGGTGACTCTATAGCGACAGTAATTGGATTAATCTATTTGGGGGGTGGGGGTGGGGGGCATATGGCAAAGGGAGGTTGTGGGGGAATGGGGAGCTAATAACAAGGAGGACAAAAAAGAGAAAATGTTCTAAAACTGATTGTGGTAATGATTGTTAGCACTCTCCTTGATGTGACTGCACCCCGACATTGTGTGATGTGTGGATTACATTCCAATATAACTGTGATAAAGAAGTCTCAGGAGCCCACAGAGACAGCTCTTTCCGGTCCTCTCAGGCTGCTGTGAGTGGGATCGATTCGGTGGCAGCGATGTTGGATTTTTTTGCGTTATTCAGCGGGGAAGACCACTTGCCGTATGAAGTTTAGTTTTGTTTTTAATACAAAACTTAAAATTTTATTTGTTTTATATTAGCATACATGTATTCATCAAATTGAATAGGTGGAATTTGGTCAACTGTCTTTTGTATACACCATTTAACATCTTTAAAATAATTCTGCATTATTTTGGTCTGTTTAAATTTAATATTTTAAGAATTAAATAAGTTCACCTTAATAAAATGGAAATTCCCTAAATCTGTTTTAAATTCAGAATGTATACAAATTTTTTTAGTAATATGTTTGAACATGGCAGAAGTTATTGGAAGTCATGGATGTTTCTTTCAATTCAGAAATCATGTTAAAACTTTTGAAATCCAAATGACACATTTGCCTTGGGCAAATTAGCAGTATTTCAATGGTATATTTGGCTTGTTAGAATCGCTTAGGAAATCAATGATCAGTCAAGATTTAGTTGTCCATTTTAGTGATTGGCAGTAGGTATGTGTGTGAGAGAGAGAGAGAGTGGCTGAGCAGAAAAAGAGCACCGCAGGAACAAACGCCCATTGGACAAAGCCACGGCCCAAGGAGTGAGTGCATGTCACAGCCCTGGGACTAGAGAGCCAACATAGAGCTCCATGCCTGCAACACTTTATGTCTACATATAAAATAGTTACTACAAAGAAGTTAAGCAGAGTCACGCTTCACCCTTAGGTACAGAATCCTATCTAGTATATATATTTTTAATAATTAATGATCATCCTGTCACAATAAAACAAAGTATTTACAGATTAAACATAATTATTTGATAAGGAACAAATGTAACAAGCATATATGTTCATATTATTTGCTAGGACAGTTAATTCTTTAGAAATATAATTCATACATTGAAGGTCCAGCACCTCTTCCTCTGAACGCAAAGGTGCTGTGAGGTTCTCTGTGTCCCTAGCAGGAGCCATGGAGTCACACAATAGGTTACTTAGCAGAGAAGTGGGAGCCTTGAGGCATAGTGTACAATGAATTGGGAAGTTAACGGTTCAGACCAACTAGCTGCTCCTTGGGAGAAAAAGGAGGCTTCCTAAACCCACAAGGAGAGTTCTGCATAGTCACTATGAGGTGGGATCGATCAATGGAAGTGAGCTGAAGCAGGAGGTTGGAAATCAGTAGTACGCTGCTTAGTTCTTACCTCAGAGTTTCTAGGTTGCGCCGACAGACAATGGGCTACTGGACAGAAGAGACAATTTGGAAGAAGTGATTTCGAATCTGGTTTCAAAGTTCTAGCCTTGAAAACCTTATGAAGTTCAGCTCTACTGACGGTCAGGGGGTTGTGAGGAGTTGCTAGTAATAGGACTGTGTATTAAAACATCGTACTCTCTTTCCTTGCAGTTACTAACCCAAGAACCACCGACTTCTAACGTATACACATGGGCTTGCCATAAGTCCGAATCAACTCTCCAGAAAACGTCCATAACATGCCTAGTCTCGTATCTAATAATCCAGGAAGCATCCATTAAAAAGCCTTGGAGGATGCAGCGATCTAGAAGCTTTCTTTCAAAGCCGTTTACTAGAACTTTTCATGAATAGCCTTACTTGAATAACGGTGATCCCTTTTGGCTCATCTTAAAACTTAAAACTGACTAATTTCTTCATTTTAAAAACATGGTTTGTTTTCTGGAGGGGATTATATTTGGGAATGAACGTCCTCAGTGAATTGGCGCTATAAACTTGAAAAAAGTACTAGTTACTTTTAGACTGCCTAGAGTAATCTTCTGATCTATCCCCCACCTAGCCAGTGGGACGCTTGCGTGCTTTGATTAGTGGATTCCAGGTGGAATGTGTAACTTCCTGAGCTTGGCATTCCAGAGTGCACGCGGCCTCTCTCCGTGTTTCCAAATCCATGTCTGTCCTGTATCAGAGAGTCCAGTCACAAGCTTGGGTACATGCTTTTTTCTTTGTCTTTTTTTCCAGTCTGGGATTCTCCTCTTACTGCATTGAAATTCACGTTTATAAGGAGCTTCAAAAAGTTCATTGTTTTGCACAAACATTCTGATGTCTTCTCAATTGAAAAAAAAAAGACTCAAATTTCAACCCAATGTTGAATTTTCCTGACCTTAACAGCTTGAGTGTATCAATTTCTGCAAGACAGAGTTCACCAAGCCTTTCTGGGCATTCTCCGCGCTCTGTGTTCAGTGCCCACGTTTCCTCAGGCCCACATGCTGTGATCATTTGTTTCCAGGTCTGCCTCTCTGCTTGGGAGCAACTCCTCACACTGTGTGGATTTTTGTCTCACAGCTTAGAATGTCTGGCTCCGAGTCAATGCCTTCTAAAGGCCTTCTCATGCTCTCTCCTACTTCCTCTGTATCGCTTGTGCTGTGTCGACATCATCTGTGCATAGTTTTATTGCATATTTTATAGCGATTTCTGAGGAAAATGCATTTTAAGGAGCTAATTATTAAGCGATGCTGAAGATCAGAGACTTGGAAAATCTTTTCACAACAAAGACATTCATCTCAGGAATTTCAGTCATGCCTTCCTTTTTTGTTTTAAGAGTTTTATGAGCACATAATCCACGTGTCACACAATTCAATAGTTCAATCGAATCAAAAAGAGTTGTTTCGCCATTACCACAATGCATTTCAGAACATTTTCTTCTTTTTTGTATTCATTGTTATTAGCTCCCCTTCCCCCTTCAAACTCCTATGAACACCCCAAGAAACCATTGATCCGGTTCTTGTCTCTATAGATTTACTTATTCTGGCTTTTATAACAGGAAAACATATGACCCCCCCCCCCCAACAAACAAACAAAAACTAACAATAACAAATGAAATAGAAAAACACTTCAATAGTAAAGAAAGAAGACAATATTAAAAACTAGAACACATTTGAAATGGGTCGAAAGGGGGATGAAATAAGCTGTTACATTGTAACTTCCCTGCATTTGCCATAATACACTTTCCAAAGCACCTTGCATGAGAGCAAATCTAGTCACACCCCTGGTCTATTGTCAGAAAGCATTCAGCAGAGGCTGAATGCACATTTATTTCCCTGTCAGTAGTGTTCCCTTTCCTGATACGTGGGTTTGACATAGGATGATTTGTATAAAGTTAAACAAAAGACTGTTTTGCTAGTTTATGCATCAAGAAATAGGATAACATAAATAAAAATCTTTCTTATCCAAGCCACTAATTGGGTATCCAACCTAACTGTATTTAAATTATCAGAAAGCATCCTATTAGCAGGAAGCTTAGGATTCTATTCCAACGTGCTTACATTTATTCTCTTGAGTCATAACGAGGCACTCTTTTGATTTTTTTTAACTGTGTTTGACATTTTCTCATTTCCATTTCCGATCATTCTGTTTTTGAACAAGGAGAACCTTTGAAATGTCAACACTTAACCAAAACTTCAGCTGAAGTCACAGTTTAAATTTAGATTAGGTTGGTTAAGATCTTATGTAGTATCTCAAGTGAACTGTATTTGGTTTATAATCAGTAATTGTATAGTCAGCTTTTATAACCAGTAGAAGGTCAATGAAAAAGAGGAAGGCCCTGAATGAGACGGATGAAGACAGTGCTGCAGTAGAGGGCAAGCAGAGGCACCTGGGGATGCTGAGGACGGTGCAGGAGCGGCCAGGGTTTTCATCTGTTGTGTACACAATTACTATGGGTGCGACCCACTCAGAAACAGAAAGTCGCCATATGTTTTAAGCACCGACAGCCAACAAAGATCTGCGTACACGTCTAGTGGTGAAATGTGTTGGTTAAGCCAGGATAATAATGTTTCTGGTGAAGTCATGTAATCACAATTCCCTGAAGCAATTTCTTCTGGTGTTAATGCTTAACCTAATTTGAAGTTTCTGTAAGATGAGGATTAAAGATTACATTGAGTATGTGAAGCTTTAGAAGAGCTATTTATCCCAGGAAAGACAATCATGAGGAGCATGTGGTCACATGCAGGTATCATGATCAGTGGTCATATGCAGGTATCGTGGTCAGATCTGTATGGGTCCCGGAGTGAACAGTTTCCTTTCCCAACAATGCCAACCTATCAGCTAATCTAAGGATACAGTTCTAAGTGGAATCTCCTTTGGAGGGGAGGACACTCCTGAGCCTCAGTTACATGAATGGCCTCACTGACCATGGACCTCACAATGTCAAAAGAGAGCCGGCCAAGTCTAATACGGGGACCACGGAGTGTTAGCATCAGCTGTCTTTAGTCCAGGGCCCAGCTTGCTAGGGAGCATCTTTGACACCAGTCTCCAGCCCAAGTTTCCAGAAAACTTGCACAAGGCAGTGTGGGAAGCTCCTGTCAGTGCTACTGTACTTGATCTGAAAAGACACGGTGAAATTCAAATTCCAAAGCTGTCAGCTTGCAAACTTTCAGCAGAAAGAAAAGCCTCACTTTAAAAATGTAAACAAGGACGGTGAAGGTCTTGCTGTCTCAAGATATCAGCATGCGAGAAGCGCGCTGGCAGCTTCAACACAGCGAGGCAGTGGCAAACCCCAGTGCCCCGCTATGAGAGCAAAGCCTACCGTGGAGACTCATGGCTCCGTCTTCTTCCTGCTAGCTAAGTACTTTACCTGTGATTGCAATGGCAGATTCTTCAAAGGAGTGAAAGAGAAACCTGTCTCTTTAGAAGCAACAGCAGTCTCTCTGAAAGAAGCAGTTTGGCATTTCCAGGGGAAAGGTCATTTCTTTACACCTCTGAAGAGGATAGATAACAATAATAGAAAGAATAGCAGGCATGAAAAGTTACATTCGCCTAGACCCCAAAAGGAAATCATGACACATCTGCGACGCTGGTACCAGGAGCCGATGCATTAATTTATCCCACTTCAGTGCGTTGCCTTTCCTTTCTGTGAACTGGGATCCCAACTGGGAAAAGAAATGTTTACTGAGACTGGCTGAATCTTATTCACAGGTCTAGTGCGCTCCTCTCAGTCGCAAAGAAGAGATACCTGACGGGTTGGTGAGATATGGGATGGGGTGAAAATCACCCAATGTCCTTGAAAGATGGGACTCCTGTGACCTAAGGAAGGGTAATATTGAGGAAGTGCGGCACTCTGAGTTCATCCAGCATAAATATCTGTGCCAAGGCAATCACCTGGAGGGCCCTAGGGACGCTGGGGTAATAAATCAAAACTTGGAAGGAAGCTTCCCAAATTACCCTGATTGCGGTGCCTAAGGAACAAACTGATGGGCCTTGGATTAGAAACTTTTCCTCATCAGAAAAAAAGTAGGGGGAAAATAATATTTTGTCATGCCTTATCTAAAAGTGCTGCTTTGTTACAGACATTCCTATTCAATTATTTATATCTCCTCTTTCTGGTAAATCTCATCTGATTCTCTCTCCTTTCTAAATGTCACGAGTTTTACTCTCACGCTGGCACCGATGTTAACATTTGGAGGGGGGAAAGGTTGTACTTAAGTTTAATAGATTTCATATTTAATAATGTAGTCAATGAAGTCTGCCCACTTAATCAGTCAAAGGCTAGTCTACGCTGGACACTAAATGCCTCCAGCGAGCCATGCTGTTTCCATTACATACGATTCACCCATTATTTTCAAGTCTTAAAAATATTTTAATATTTCCAAGGCTTTACTTATCTATGAATAAATAAAATGGCACTGCTTTTAAATAAATGAAACAGTGCTGACATTATACTTTGTACACTATCATTAGCAGCATCTGAGAACAGAGATAGTTGGAGATTTTAAAGCACTTGTAAAAAAAATATATATATATAAAATCACAAACTTTTATCTCTTTTCCTTCTCTTTCAATCCCACAGGTTATAAAAAGAGTAAGAACACAGTAAAAGTCTTCAGCCAATCGTGGAGTTGAACATTTATATCCATTGTTTATTTTGCATCCAACTTTACAGCAATAATGTTCAATCATTAGCTACAGCAATATTATCCAAAAGGACATTAACACCACTGCTTTATGGCCTGGATATGAGCTGTGCTACCATTAAAAATACCATGTTTTCAAACCTCAATTACTAATACCTAACAATCCTTAGACAAAGGGATTGTGCATGTCAAAGCAATTTTCTCATACTTGTGGGGTTCTATTAGCTCAAATGGGAGTGAACGCAGAAAGAATGACTGCTGAAAGATTTTGAATTTAAGCCAGGAAAGCATCTATTCAGCGGCCTGCGTTTCTGATGAGTAAGAAGGAGTAGAGTTGTAAAGCATACCCCAGCTAGCAAATTTGAGCAATTAAAAAATAAATAAATAAAAACCTCGTGCTTGTAACTGAACACATAGTTTGCTTAGTTACAGAGAAACAAAGAGATTGGAAACCCACTATACCATTGCCCACTATGAGACCCCGCTCTTCTGTTTTTTAGACAGCCTGCACCTAAATAACTGGTAAATATGGATCTTGGAACTTGACGTTAATATGGCAAGATATTTTTTAACTTTTCCTAGTTCTTATTATAGACTGAGGAAAGTGGATTGCTTCTTCTTTCATTATTTTAAAAATATTTTAAAAATATCTAGAACATAAACCGGTGAGGATAGGAAGCCTTTATGTTTATTTGTTTCTTTAAGGCATTGCATTGCAGCTCGGGGATTCCTTTCCCAAGCAGCCTATTAGGATGCCCCAGACTGCGATGGCCATTCGTATTCAAGGAACCCTCCCACTCTATAGCTCTCAGTGAATTTGGTAGGCTGTAATATAGTGAGCTTCCCATCCTTTTATTCCTCCTTGCCTCCACAAATCCCTTGGAGTCCATAACATTTAATATAAACATGAAAATCATTTGCTAACAAAAGTTATTGCCATGACATAGATCATGAGCCACCAAGATTCATGAAATCAACACATCCCATAAGAAACGTGGTCCTATGATATAGAAACTGCTCTCCCAAGGGTTTGCAGTTGACATATACTTGCTACTTCTTTCTTTTATCACCTTCAAGCATTCCTAGTTAAAAGGTGGGGAAAATAGTCAGGGTTAATGAGAGGCAGCAAACCAGATTTTAAGTGATTCTAAATGCCTCATCATATCACTACCCCAACACACACAAAATTAGGTTTAGACATTTAGAAGGCTTCTTCAGCTACCAGCCAAAATGCCTGAGCAAACTGATTTTCTCTAAAGCCAACTCTGCCCACTTTTCCTGCCACCAACATTTCTCACACAATTCTCTCTCACTGGTCACGGGTTCCTTCAGCACTGTGCAGGGCTGGCCAGCACTGCCCGTTTGCCTCTGTCTCAGAAGTCAAAATGAGAGCATTAATCAGAGCAGAAGGTGGTTTACTTTGAGTGCTGCTTGTTTTTTGAAATGCAAATAAACTTGAAATCTGACCAATTGCGGGGAAGTCCCCAAAAGAAGAGTTGTTGAACAAAAGTGCTAAGAAAGAGAACTCAACACATGTTCTCAATCACTGTGTCGTGGCGGGAAGCTGAGAGAAGACAAGGGAAGAAAGGAGACAAGGTCTTTAGCAAGCAATGGCCAACGTGAGTTCTGCCAATACATTAAGAAATTAAAAGCCTTGGTTCCTAAAACAGAAAAAAATTTTAAATTCCCCCTGGTTTTATTGTTTTCTTTTAAAATATTGCCTAAATAGCTTAGACATATAGTAACTGATTTTTAAAGTTTTGTAACAACTTAAAAGTGAATTTTAAAAATATGATTAAAATAATTTACCCTTAGGAAATTATATAGGCACATTAAAATCCTCTGAGGTCGCCTTTAGGGCTCATTATTGGACACTTCAGGTTTCTGGGTGCATTTGCCTCTCAAAAGCCTCCTAACATGACATAAACAGAGGAGTCATTCCCAGAATGTTCTGTTCTATTATTGTTTCTCTGTGTAGTCCACTCCTTCTCTACAGTTTTAAATATTCCTTCAGGCGCTGTCATTATAAGTTACAATAATTTTCATTTTCAGAATGATTCAATATTGATATTTAAGTAGCAAAGCCCAATGGGGGGAAAATGCAAGGCTTGGATCTAAGTCACCAAAACAATAACAACAATAAAAACTCCCTGCCATAGAGTTGATCTTGACTCCCTGTAACCCTGAAGACAAGGTAACACTGCCCCTGTGAGTTTCTGAGATTGTAACCATTCAGCAGAGTAGAAAGCCTCATCTTTCTCCTCTGGGGTATCGGGTGGTTTCGACCAACTGACATTGCAGTTACCAAGCCAACGTGTAACCACCACACAGCCAGGGCGCCTTCGATTTGTAGGAGTTTCTCTATAGGATCCGGACATGGGTAGCTCTAGTTGCTTCTGTTGCTAGGTAACCTCAAGGCTGTCAGAGCAGCACTAAGGTTCATGAGGTTGGGGGTGGGGTTTGGTCAGAAATCTCCAGGCTTCCTTCCAAAGCACTTCCAGGGGGCCTCCAACCCCAGATCTTTCAGCATTTAACAAATGCAAGAATAGTTTGCACCACCTAGAAACTCATTCAGTTGTTTCAGAGGGTCCAGATAATAGCGGTGAAATAAATTCTTTACAGAGCACAAACGCTCTCTCTTGTTGCCTAGGGATGTCTGCTGACTATTTCGGGGAGGGATGGGGCTGTCTGGGATTGTCCATTTCTCCCTCAGTGTGCTCCCATACAGACTCGCCTGAGGGACTAGAGATGGTTTTCCCCTCAAACGTCACGGGAGGTGTTTCCAAAGAAAGTCTGACTTCATGGTAGTTGTCTCCAGAATCATTACGTGGTAATAGTAAGTGGTGGATGTTCTTGAAAATAAACTTTTTTTGAAATATGCAAATGGACCACACATGCTTTATGGGAAAATCCCATTGCCTTTCAATTTTTTCCATGAACTTTTTGAAGTCTCATCATGTATCTTATCTGTTTTCAAAATGTAATTTATGTCAGACATATATATGTATGTTAGGTCTTTACAAAATTTTGCGCTATCTCTGATTTTTGAAATTTCTATTAACTTGCAAAAAATGTAACCTAAAAGTGGATCTTCTATTATATTTTTATATTACTACATATTAAAAAGATATTGCAGGTAGAATATGAGAAGTAGGCTATTTTGCTATGATGGGAAGGAAAATAGGAAAATATATGAAAAAAGAATAAGCATGAAGGACTATGTGTACACAGAATATGTTTACTGAGGATAGCCTTCTATTTAACTAAAGTTTGCATTTATCATTTCTTGGGGAATATATAAACACACACAGATTTTCTCTATCTCTTTCCCTCTCTCAGTCTCTCAGAAAAAGAAAGAAAGACGGAAAATATGCTCTCACAACCATGTGGATATAATCACTTTCCAATAGAGAGGTAAATGAAATTTCTGTTATATCCCAAACCCTGCAAGCCAAACATATTACCTTAGGGCACTGGACATTAATATTAGAAATTAAAAAACCAGACCTGCTAGTTCTCAAACTCTTTATGGTAACGGCCATATCATTTTTTTTTAATTCAGCATTTAGTTGAGCTGAATTGCTATCCCAATATTGCTTGTTGAGCCCTTTATTCTTGAATTAACACAGAAAAAAGGAGCAAACCAAAAGATAAGCACTCATTTTCTTGTTAGCGTTATTCCTCAGACGCAAGGGTCCAAACTGAAGTAAGTGTTACTCACGGTTGGTCTTCATTCAAGTTAAAATCCCAGTAAACCAGTTTCCAATTTCTGCGGAGCCACATACCTAATGATTATTAATGCTCTCTCTGGTGATGTTGATAGATGCAGAACCAGGGAATAATTTGTCTCAATAAGAAAGACTAAGACAGCAGGATGATATTTGTGGATCTCAATATTTCAAATACCTAATTGCTTATCTCTAAGTAAGGTTCCATCCCTTTTGGGAGACTATAGAGTGTAATGTTGATTTACCGGGTTGTATATGTTTTGGTATTTTCATATCTGTAAATTATAAAAGATAAAACGGAAGCTCTATGTGTGATAAATATAGCTACAATAAAATATACCAGTTTATAAATATGGACTATGCTGAATGGTTGTTAAAGGGTGCAGTACAGGGAATGAGTTAATATGGCACTTCTAGCCATAGCATTTGTGACCACCACCAAATGACTTTTTACTGATGAATCCAGATAAGAGAAGGTAGAGGGAGATGATTGATAGGATTATTTGATTAAGTTGTCAGTTATTGTAAAACAGCTCATTGTGATTGTGAAAACATGGAACTCAATGTGAAAACTGATCTATTTTGCCAGCTGCTGGGTATAAAAGGAGCCAGCCCACCAGTTTAAGAAAAGAAGAATACCATTCTCCAAAAGGATGAGCAGGAGGGCAGCAAGTCCTTTGGACCGTGTGACAGTCAGGATCTGTGTCAACTTGGCTGGGCCTGGATGGTGTTGTTCGGGTCACCCAGTTAGTTCTGACTCACAGCAACTACATGTAACAGAACAAAGCGCGACCTGCTCCTGGCCCATCCTCACCATTGTTTGAGCTCATTGCTGCAGTCAATCCACCTTGTTGAGGCCCTTTCTCTTTTCCTCTTTTTCACTTGTCCAAGCATGATGTCCTTAGACAGGTCTCTGACAACATGTCCAAAGTACATGAGATGAAGTCTTGCCATCCTTGCCTCTAAGAAGCACTCTGGCCAGGCTACCCAATGGTATTGCAATTAACACAGTAACCCCCTGTGATGTGACCTAACATGGTATAATCCCAGTCAATCAAATGTAAGTCACCATTATGTCATAATATTAGGGTTGAATTCAAAATTCTTATTCACATACATAGTATGATACCCTAAGTGTCTTCAAGGTGTATTGCTTTCTTCTGAGAGAGTACAGAGGATAGGAAAGCTTGCTTGCTTTTTGCTCTGTCTGAATTCTGAATCAAGCTGACATACATCTGGTTCTTTGGACTTAAGCTAATAATTCACCATGTTGCCTGCTGATCCTATGAGTTATCACAGGTCTGCTATCTGGCCTGCTGGCCATGGATTCATCCTCCTCTGCAGTCACCAGCCTACGGTCTTCCAGCCAACCATAAAGCCTACAGCTAAAGGAGTCAGAAGTCACCAGTCTAAGCACTCAGCCACAAACATGAAAACTCCCTGAACTCATATTTTCTTGATATAATGAGTTAGTCTCTCTCTAACACTCTCTTTCTCTCTCCATAGAGAGACATGGAGAGAGAAAGAGAGTGAGCACAGGGAGTTCAGGGTCTATCTTAGGATGGATTCTCTAGAAAAGCAAGATGAGTGATAAGACAGAGTAAAAGAAAGAGAGAGGCCTGTCTCTCACATTCTTTCTATCTATCTATCTATCTATCTATCTATCTATCTATCTATCTATCTATCTATCATCTATCTATCACCTACAAAGAGAGACTCTATCTATAGAGGAATCAGCAGTGGGCTGATGTGGAGTTTGATTCTCTGTCCTCCTTGTGAAACCAGAGGAGGTCAAATGTCATCCCATATTTTTTATACAAGGGGAAAAATAATTTTGTAAACCATGTCATTTCAAAATATTTCCAATGTATCAGCATAGACTTTGCAAGCTATAAAATATATAAAATAAATAACACATAATTATTAAAATAGTGCATCATTTATCAATGTATAATTTATAAAATATAAAATAATTTATGATGTTAATTATTTTGTGAGTTTTCAGAATAGAAATTTGAGGCTGTATATTAACTGACACTATTCTGACTCGATTGTATCAACTTAGTGAAAATAATATAAATTGAGATTTAATTTTCTTTTAAGAATTAAAGGTAAAAAATTATGCATTTATTTTTGTAAACTACTTAAGATATATAGATTAATTTTAATTCATATGAGCCTACAAACATAAATGACTTTTAATTCATTTGATATTAGTTAATTAAAAATATGTTGCGATGGATAATCATACCTATAGTTGGTAGTTGGATAAAATATAACATTTTAAAATAATAAATTAGCTAAAATTAAAACCACTCTCTAAATAGGTTTCCTAGACTGACTTTACTGTCAAAATAGGAATGCCAAGATGTAATGAGTGATTTAAATTTCACTGATATAATATGACATCTGACAGTTAATAATGAGTTCCTGAAACTGCTACTAAAATGTAATATTCAGTACAAATTTAGCATGGCTAAATTCAATATTAGTCTATGAAGATAACAGTACAACTGGGCAAATTAGGTAATTTTACCATGACAAAATCCTGTAATTAGTTTTATAATTACATTTATTTACATGATGAATTTTGATAATACTGTCTCAATAGTTTCCAAGTCATTATTACGTCTTTTATAAAGAATTATATACAATTACATAGAATACTAAATTCATTTAAAATCACTAGCTGTGGTTGTCATAATCTCTTATAGATATATTTACACAAATATACAAACACACCTTTATTTTATAAATTATCAACAGATATTGGATAAACACCAACTGTGTGCAAGAAAAAGATAATTACTAAGAATTAAGGGAGCAGAAGGGGTGAATGTTGTGGAGAACATATTTTTTCTATTGCCTTTTCATGATATGAGGAGAGAAAAGTAAGGTCACGGAGCCAGAATAAATAAAAAACTGAAGAAGGATATTACAAAAGCAATATCTTTTTGTGGTATCAAACTGCTGTTAAGCACAATGATTAAGAAACACATGGCTGATTAAGAGGCATGTGGTATACTGGTTTGGGAGGAATTGATTATTTCTAGTTGGTAATTTCTGTTGATACAATAAATGGTATCTACTTTAATGAAGAAATATTAATTGAATTTCTACCATAGTCCAGACACAAGATTAGACATTGAAGGCTTTAAAAACATATGGATAATGTGATTCTCTTCAAGGAACTCATAAAAGGGGGTGATAAATATATCTATATACGTAAAGCTACCTAGCATAAAGCAGTAGAAGAAAAGATACTATGCTGTTGGAGAACAAAGTCTGAGAGATAAAATAGGTCCAGCGCCACGGACTAAACACTAAAGCACATATCCAATCAATCCATGGGAGGTTTTCATTTATGAATTAATTCAATTAAAATGCCCATAGCTCCTGTGCCTTAATTAGGTGACCAACAATTGTTAGTCCAGATCTACGACAGTCCCCAGGAAGATGTTCTTCACCACACTTCCTAATCTCTTACTGAAAACAGAACAATTCAAGTGTTGGTTTTAGGATGAAAAAAAAAGGGTGAGAAGTTTAAAAATTAATAGTAGTAACAATTAGGAGGATTTTTAAAGTGTCTTTGGTTTAAAAGAGCCTTAATCAACACCATAATCATAACTGACATTTATTTATTGAATGCATATAAAGTACCAGATGCTCATATATTTTTGTTATTATTTTATTTTCATAACACTGTAAGGGAAAGAGGTTTATGTCAGAGTCTAATGAATAACCTAAGATTTTATTGCTCGATTTGAACCCAAATCCCTTTGATAATAAAGACTGGGGTTTACCCCTTACTAACCCTGAGGATGAGTTTGATAAAACAAAACATGGTACTGTCTTTTGATCAAATATTTTCTTTCCACTCCTTCTATTGAGAAAATGATCTTTATTTTCTTTATGTTATTCACTGAGGTTCATTGAAAAGGCGGAATGATATCCAAATACAGTTATGCACCAAATACTGAGGTATTCACCTTATAAGTCAACTTGAAAATTAAAGAGGTGTTCAAATATTTTGCCCACTGCCATCTCTATACTCCTCTCTATAATTCACTCAAGAAATATCTTCTTGAGAGGACAAAAGTATTGTAACTTTTGGCATAAAGTGTTGAAGAGATAATAACAACATATGAAGTAATTAAATAAATAATGATACTATTCAGTTGGTTTGAATTATTGGCACAGGAGGTAGCTTTTCATTAAAAATATGAATCTAATAACTCAGTTCGATTATGTAAACTCAATGTACATATAGACACATTTAAAACAAGTTACATATCTATACAATAAGGCATTTTAGTTCTCCCTATTTATTCTAAAAAATCATAGCCTTGATAAGTCACGATAAAAAATAAATAAATAAAGACAACCTACCTAGTGTCTGAATAGAATTTTTAAGTGTAAGCATTTAAAATAGGAAGAGTAGTGGATGCCAAACAGTTAAACTCAACTTACCTTTTAATATAGAAAATGCATTTCCAAGGACAAGAAGCTCATTACCTGCAGACTCAGTCTGTTCTACTGGCAGAGAGCATTCAGGACTACAAAAATTTGACTTTCAATGTGGGAGCACTTTCTCCTAATCTCCTTTTACTGGCCCTCTGAATGCCCTAGCCTCCATTTATGCTCATGTCCCCAAACAATTATTTCAATATGTGAAGATACACAACTATCCTTCCCTTTCTTCCCAACCCCAGTTTCCCAAGTCTTCTTTCAACATGTGTCATCTCTCTTGTGATAGCTCTGTACAGGTCCAAAAAATGTCTAGATGGCTACTGGTTAGGTCCCTCTCCTTTCCTCCTGTCCTGTCTAATGATAAGTCCTTGAACCTCTGATGCCCAGGAATAAATAGGAACCTACAGGGACATGATCCAAACAGCCCAAGATAAAGTCAGGTCATCAAATTGCTTGATACACACTCTTGAGTGTTTTCTAAAGTGGCCTAAGAAAACATTACCATTTTTAGTAGCCATCTAAATCCCCTGGATTCCAATGGATTACGGTCAATTCCATTTTCCAAACCCCCTCCCCTTCTGAATAATTAGGTAAATGGATTTTGTAATCATATGTTTCTGTAGCTATCCCGCATGCGGGAGCACTGGTGGGGTAGTGAGGACGTGTTGGGTTATGCTCCACGTGGTTGGCAGTTTGAATCCACAGCAGCTCAGTGGGAAAAAGGCAGGGCTTTCTACTCCTGTAAGCAGGTCCAGTCTTGGGAACGCACAGGGGTCTCTATGAGTCGGCACTGACTCCTTAGCAGTGAGTTTGGGCTTTCGTGGTCTATCTCAAGTAGAGAGCACCACACATCTGACTGTTAATTTTTACATTCATTTTTCCAGTCACTCAGGGTTTTTTCCCGTCTCTGCCAGCTACCTTGTAGTTTTCAATTCATATGACACGCTGCTATGATACACATACTTTCCACATTTTTATCAAAATTGGTAATAAAGGTAAGGTTAGAATAAACTAAGATCAAGGGAAATACTGTAGTCCACATTAATGCAAAGAACTCCCCAGCTTTACATATCTATCTAATGGAAATAATTACAATAGAAAAATTCTGTGAAAAGTAAATGAGATAAATGAGGAGGCCTGGGGCAAAACTTGGTTTAGAATAGGTGCTCAGTAAAATATATTTGGTGTGAGTCTCTAGAGGTTAAACAAGATTAAATAAGACTCATTTAACTGGTATCTAATGAGACTCATTTAACTGGTATCTTGAGGCTAGAAGCCTGCCCTAAGTATTTAAAACACAATGCAAAATGACAGAAATATTTCAATCGTTTTAAAATCCATGGAATCCCCCATCTACACACCAGAATTGTAGAATCGAGCAATAGATTTTGTAGCAAAAGTTCCTATGTGCATTTATATGTGCATGTGTGTAAGAGCTTGTGAGAAAATACACATATTGGAGCTCTGGTATCTTTCAGAGCATCATTCAGTAAAAGAATGGAATTGGAGGTAGTTTCCCGCAAGGGCAGTTATCAACATTTCTCCTAAAGGAACACGACTTGCTTGTGAAATGCTATCAAATAGGATGCCAGTGGCATTAAAACAGCGAGACAACTTTGATCATCCTAGCAGCCTAATTCAAACACACGGCTCGCGAGTGAGGGATTACAGTATCACAACCCACTGTGTAAAAATCTGGCTCCAGAGCTCTATTGTGTGTGAAAAATTAATTCCTGATTAGATATAGATCCGCATGTATCTTCTAACAAATAATTTGGAATATGTAAGCATCTGCTCTGCCTGCTTACCTATGCACGGTGTTGGAAATTGTGAGCCCCACTGCTTAGTAAACATGGCCACGTTTGGATTCCCACAGCGTGCACACGATGCCAGCTACACAGAGCATTCCAGGCAGAGGGGCAAGAGGCTGCCGTGAACTCTTTCCTACTACTCTGCAGGAGAAGGTTTGGGCAGTTTCTCTTCCAGCGTCTATTTCAGTGACATCTTTAAGTATCAACCACACACCCAGGAAGAAGTTCCCACCACAAGCATAATCGTTTAGCCTGTGTTCCCTATGTCATTCCAAAGGGCTGCTATCAAAAAAAGTAGCATTTTTGTAATTTTTAACTTTTTTACTTGGTGCCAAGGGATAACTTGAGCTCAGCTGCTAATGGCCAGGCTGAGGATGCACCTTGGAAGAAAGACCTGGTGATCTACTTCTCAAAATGCAATCACTGAAAACTCCTCCGTGGAGCACAGTTCTCCCCGACGCACACAAGGCCGCTGGGAGTCAGAATGAACTCAGTCTCAACAGGTGAAGCAGTGTCTGAGTGGCCTTTTCTTGTATGCTTCTAACCGGGATTCGTGGATTATTAATACAGTTACTGTAGCGATTTTGGTGACCTAGAATCAATACTTTCATTCTCCCAAAATACTGTGGCCAATAACATGTGACAGCCATGATGGCAGGTCTGGATAGCCCGTCTTTCTCATGAGAGGTAGTTGGTTCTAATTGGTAGACAATATTCACCTTGAGCTTGAAATTTACAGATTTGTAAGCAGCAACAGAGGTAATCCCACCATTAAATATATTTTGAATTCATAGTTTAGCAACTTATGCCAATCACTTCAGTCTTCAGTAGTTGATCAATTTGTTCACTAAAAACATGTCCAGGCCTTACTTAAACGAATGTCCAGAATTATTGTTTTCCTGTGAATTAAAGTGATTGTTGAACCTCAAAAAACACAATAGGCCAAAAAAACACTCAATTACTATACATCTGCCTTTTTAAAACATAAAAATAAGAGCATAAGTACAAACCAGACATTCAGTCAGTGCTGATTAAGAAGGAAAACATTGTATAATAAATAGCCTTGCCTTAGAAGGAGTGAAATAAATAATCATATCAGTTTTTAAAAATCAAGTTTTATATTGTTTGTTCAAGTCTGGGTTCTCGTTGCAAAATTAAAATTCTTTTCTTGATTCTTTAGTATGTCAACAAAGACATCAGTACCAATTTTTTTATAAGAGCAAATTAGGAGAAATATCAATCTCCCCAGTTTTACTGGATCCTTTATTTTTTTCATTTTTGTTCTCCACACGTGGACATATGGGACAATAGTAAGTTTAGTAGATTGGTTGTAACCTAATTAGAAAAGACAAGCAAGCACACAAACTCATTGTCATTGAGTCAATCTGATTCACAGGGACCCAGGAGGACCGAGTAGAGCTGCCCCTGTGAGTTTACAAGGCAATATATCTTACGGGAGCAGAACGCCTCTGCTTTGTTCCTCAGAGCTGCTTGGGGTCCAGAACGCTAATCTGGAGAAAATACCATGGTTTGGTTCAGGTACATCTTATTTCTCAATGTAACATCCTTGCTCTTCAACACTTTAGAGGGGTCTTGGGCAGCATAGGTGCCCAATACAATATGATATTTGGCTACCTGAGTGCTGCCTCCATGAGCATTAATTGTAGTTTCAAGCATGATGAAATCCTTGTCAATTTTAATATTTTCTCACATCACCTGGTCTTATCTATTGATCCAGCTGTGAGGATTTTGGTTTTCTTCACATTGAGTTGTAATCCATATTGAAGGTCGCAATCCTTGAACTTAATCAGCAGGTGCTACATGTCCACCAGGCTCTTAGGAAGCAAGGTTGTGTCAGCTACATATTATAGATTGTTAATAAGACTTTCTCCGATCTTGATGCCACATACTTCTCCATAGAGCCAAGCTTCTTGGAATATTCGTTAAATATATATAATGAATACCTATGGTGAAAGGGTATAACTGACAAGAAAGCTTTCCTGATTTTACACCACATCGGATTCCATTGTTCTGTTTCAATGACTTCTTGTTTCACACTCAAGTTCTACATGAATACAATGAAATATTCTGGAATTTCCATTCTTCTTAGTGTGATTTTTTTATCATGATAAACACATTACAAAAGTCTCTACATAATTAATAAAACACAAGTAATCATATTTTTTGTATTCTCTGCTTTCAGGCAAGCCAAAGCCCATTTGACATCAGCAACTGATATCCTTTAAGTCCTCCGCGATATTCAGCTAGAATTTTTTATAGCTCCCTGTGGATATATTGCTGAAACTATTGGTGAAAGATCTTTAGCAAATTTTACTTGTGTGTTATATGGATGATATTGTTTGATAATTGCTGCATTGTGTTGGGTCACAATCTTTGGAAAGGTGGTCATATGTGGATCTCTTCCTTTCAGTTGGTTAGGTAGCTGTGTTCCAAATGCCTTGACATAAACATGATGTACTTCCAGTGCATCATATGCTTGTTGAAATA
Source organism: Echinops telfairi (assembly GCF_000313985.2). Classification (NCBI taxonomy): domain Eukaryota; kingdom Metazoa; phylum Chordata; class Mammalia; order Afrosoricida; family Tenrecidae; genus Echinops; species Echinops telfairi. The sequence continues at coordinate 17,518,838 of NW_022103908.1, read as the reverse complement.
TTTCTGTTGATATTTCATTAATTCCTGGAGCTCTAATTTGCACTAATGCTTTCAGAGCAGTCTGGATTTCTTCCTTCAGTACCATTGATTTTTGATCACTTGCTACATCTTGAAATGGTTGAATGCCAACCAATTCTTTTTAGTACAGAGACTCGTGAATCATTTCCATGTAGTTTGATGTTTCCTGAATATTTTAATATTCTGCCCAAAGAATTGTTCAAAATGGCAACAGAAGTTTGCATGATTCTTTCTGTCTTTCAGATTGATATAGGCTAAGTGTGTTCTTCCTCTTTGATTTCCTAATGCCAGGGATTTGTATATTTCATCAAATACTGAAATCGCTCACACTCCCCCAGCAGTACCACAGAAGAAAGGTAGAGTGTGCTGGTTCTGTGAACACGCCAGCAAAGGAAGCCCCATGGAGCATCTCTGTAGCATGTGGGTCACTAGGAGTCAGAATTAACACAGGGACGATATATTTGTTTTGGTTTTTGATTAAGTGAAATATATATCTGAGTACCACTAGATTACTATCCTGGAAGCTTTTTCCTTGTACCTAAATCTCTAGGAACCTCCCAGGATGGCTTTAAACTCAACGAGTACATATCCCAACCCCAAAGTAGTCAAAAGTACGTGAGAAACACACTGAAATAAGCTTTGGAGTCACCAACTTCAGTTGCCAGGCTTTTAAGTGTTTCCTCTGGGAAAAACGTGCCTGCATTCTGCCTATTGCCAGCTTCAGAGATTTGTGAAAGCAATCAGACCCTTTTTACTCAGGATTCTCCCTCTAGGCATCTTACTGTTAGTTTTATGTTTAAACTAACACCTTAGTCACGAAACATCTTCATGGGACTACACTTTCCAAGAGCAAGATGCTTGATGTACAGAGAGGGGGAGAAAAGATCATTTGCCAACACTTTAGGACCTCTATCTTTCTTATATGTTGCTGATGGGTGGTTCCTGAGAATTAAAATATCTTAGCTGGAACTCTGCTCTTCTGAATTTAGTAAGAGGAGCGAATACTTCCAGACTTCGTTGATTCACACCTGCTCACTCTTTCTTTATGAGTGTTGGCAGTAATTGTAGCTTGAACCATGTTGATGCATCCATTAAGCCCCAGCTGTTAACAGTTTGGTGGTTGGGACACACCCACTGGCTCTACAGATGAAAGAGTTGATCAATTTCTCCTGTAAATACTACAGCCAGAACACCTCCATGGAGCAATTCTACTTTGCTGTAAGTCAAACTTTGATCAAAAGGCACATAACAAAAAATCATAGATCAAAAAATAATAGTGTACAAAAGGTTCGGCATGTTTGTCTTAATCAGCACTTGAAAACAGTTCAGTCTAAGAGATTATTTTAAATACCTTTAGAACACTTACACAGATAATATAATGTACTGAAATAAACTTTATGTTCTAAAAAATATACATAGGAGACACAGCAAAGTAGAAGGTGAGATAATTAAGAGCAATTTTAAATTCACCTACAGGCTAAATGTAAGAACACTAGTACTAATTACAATATAGGGAAGATCATATTTTAACATGAACATGTTATAAAGGGCAGTAGTAATTTTGGTATGGGTGGAATGGCAAAATAAACAACTAGGATTTCGCATTTGTGATAGGTTTATTGTGCCAACCTGACCAATAGGAACATGTGGGATTAATTGGGTCGCAGTTTGATTAGAGGGCAAATATACAAATGGCTTGGCAAGGCTCACCCTCTTCTCTTGCTCTCTGGTGATCAGGAGCAGCATGAGGCTGCTTTAACCAGTTCTCTGCCGCAACTTGTGAACTACACTACCTGTGGGACAAGCCAACCAGTGGATTGTCACTAGAGCTTGAGGTTCCTTCTAGACCTGTTTGGCCACACTGCTGGTGTGTGCATCACTTGAGCTTGAGGCTGGTGGATCCTGCTGTCCTGCATTGCTCAGAGTTTGATCCCCCCATCCCTGCCTGCTTCACTAAGCTCCTGAGCTGCTGATTAGGGGTGACCCGCCCTGCTGTTTACTACCTGTGAGAGGATTTTGCTTGCATTGCCTGAGTGAAGACTCAGCTGTCTGCTTCCTTGACCTTGGACCCAGCAGTTGAAGGACTTCCAGTATATTAATGGTTTCCAAGAAGTGAGTTGAACTGAGCCCTCTGTGCTGCTGTATGGACTAATTAGTTGTTATAATTCTTTCAGTTGTATAAATCTATCCATATATATAATTATCTATATAATTATAATTATATATATATATATAAACTCATAAGTGTCCTGGTTTTGTTTCTCTAGAGAACCATGCCTAACACAGCATCTATAAACGAAAGTGAAGTGGATAGTTGGCTAATTTAAGGCTGCATGTAAGAACACAGGTACTAATTACAATAAAGGAAAAATCATATTTTAACATGAACATGTAGTAAGTTTGGGACTATGGTGAATGACAAAATAAACAACTAGGATATTGGCTCTATGAACCTGAAAGTAAAATGAAGGATACTTGGGAAACTTTATGTTTTATAACATTAAACAAGATAAGCAACTTACAAAAGACAACTTAGGGGCAGCTTTTGAATTGCAGAGAAATATTTGCAATAAATAAAACAATATTTGGATAATTGAGATTAAAGTAGAATCCTAGCAGTTTCAAAGAATGGTAATACAGAGACCATTAGGTGAAAAACAAAACAAAACAAAACTGGACAAGCAAGAATACTGCAAACATAACTTCAACATGTTTTTCCCTGTTTGTTTGTTTTTTCCAGCAGACACTCATTTCCACATTGGAGCGTGCATGCACACCTGGCAGTGGTGGTGCCACACACCCTTGAATTCTTACAGAATGGAACCCTGCCCAGCTCTGGTACCATCTTCTCCAATCCTGTCTTGTTTTCACTTATTGTTGCGGACGCTCTATCTGCCCATCCAACCCTTTGAGAGTCTTTGTCTTTTTTGCTGACCTTCAACTTTACTAAGTGCAATCCACTTCTCCAGGGACTGGTCAATCCTGATAGCATGACTGAAATGTGTGAGGTAGAGTCTGGCCATCCTCGGTTCAAAGAAACCTTATGACTGTACTTTTTTTCTAGGCAAATTTGTTCCATCTTCTGGCAGTCCATGGTATATGTAATCCACATCATCGTCATTCAGACAGCACTGTCAATCAAATGCATCGAATGTTTTTCCATCCACCTTATTCCTGGCTAAGCTTTAACCCGGAGATCAGGTCATTGATAATGTTCCGCCTTGCATCCAATCACTCAAGTCACTTGCATCCAAAGACTCAAGTGAAGTCTATTTGACTCATGGAGACCTCAAAAGACAGGGTAGAACTCCCCCTGTGGTTTCTGAGACTGTAACTTTTTATAAGTGTAGAAAACCTCATGGCTGGGTCAGGCATATTTTATTCCTCAAATGGGCATCTTTGCATTTGAAAACTCGGAAGAGTTTTGGCTTGTTTTGTTTTTGAAGAAGATTTTCTCAATGGAACCACTTTATTTCTTGACTGGTGCATCTGTGGTTGTTTATTATAGGTTCAAATAAAATAAGATCCTTGACAACTTCAATCGTTTCTCCATTCATCTTGGTGTTATTTTTTTAGTCCCTGTTGTAAGGAAATTGGCTTTCCTTATTTGGGCTGTCTTCCATACTGCAGACTATAATCTTTGTCCTTGTATTGGCCAGTAGGGTAACAGTACATACATCAGTTAGCATTTCAAATGCCCTTCACTCTCAGCAAGCCAGGTATGTCAACTGCATTCCACAGGTTGTAATGTGTCTTTCTTTTTTTTTTTTTAAATCATTTTATTCGGGGCTCATACAACTCTTAACACAATCCATATATACAACCATTATGTGTCAAGCACATCTGTACATTTGTTGCCCTCAACATTCTCAAAACATTTGCTTTCTACTTGAGCCCTTAGTATCAGCTCCTCATTTCGCCCCCCCACTCTCCCTGCTCCCCCCTCCACCATGAACCCTTGATAATTTATAAATTATTATTTTGTCATATCTGACACTGTTCAATGTCTCCCTTCATCCACTTTTCTGTTGTCCATCCCCCAGGGAGGAGGTTATATGTAGATCCTTGTAATCAGTTCCCCCTTTCTACCCCACCTTCCCTCCACCCTCCTGGTATCGCCACTCTCACCACTTATCCTGAAGGGTTCATATGTCCTGGATTCCCCGTGTTTCCAATTCCTATCAGCACTAGTGTACATCCTCTGGTCTAACCAGATTTGTAAGGTAGAATTGGGCTCATGATAGTAGGGATGTGGGGGGTGGGGTGGGCAGAAGGATTTAAGAACTAGTGGAAAGTTGCATGTTTCATCGTTGCTACGCTGCACCCTAACTGGCTCATCTCCTCCCCATGGCCCTTCTGTAAGGGGATCTCCAGTTGTCTACAGATGGGCTTTTGGTCCCCACTCTGCACTGCCTCTCATTCTCCATGATTTGTTTTTTTTTTCTTTGATGCCTGATAACTGATCCCTTTGACACCTTGTGATCACACAGGCTGGTGTGCTTCTTCCATGTGGGCTTTGTTGCTTCTGAGCTAGATGGCCACTTGTTTACCTTCAAGCCTTTAAGACCCCACATGCTATATCTTTGATAGTTGGGCACCATCAGCTTTCTTCACCACGTTTGCCTATGCACATATTTGTCTTCAGCAATCATGTCGGGTAGGTGAGCATCATGAAATGCCACTTTAATAGAACAAAGTGTTCTTGCATTGAGGGAGTACTTGAGTGGAGACCCAATGTCCATCTGCTACCTTAATACTAAACCTATAAATATATGCACATAGATCTATTTCCCCATCATACGTAAATATATTTACATATGTACATGACTGTATTTAGACTTCTAAAAATGCTCTTTGCCTCCTACTTCTTTCTTCTATTTCCTTTTACTTTCCTCTTGTCCCACTATCATGCTCAGCCTTCATTTGGGTTTCAGTTATTCCTCTCAGTTACACTGTCCTTGATAAATCCCTACCAGACAGACCTCTTACACAGCAAACAATTGTGATTAAGGATACAATCTTAACATATGGATTCCCGAATAGTAAAGCACACAGTATCCTCTTCTTCTGCCCCAGCAAGTGCCTGTTAGTCTGTATACAGTCACCATAAGTACAAGTGTTCTGGAATTCCTGTTCTTACACTATGACCTCCAATGATCGACAGAGATGAATGTGCTTAAACAGTCAGTAAAACACAGATAAACATCTTTCTTCATAGCTATTCTCTGTTCCCATGAAGATCATCTGACATCAATACTGATATCACTCATTTCATATCACCTTCTGAATCCAGGTTGAATCTTTGGAAGTTTCCCGTTGATGTACTGATACAATTTTTGAAGTATCTTTTGTAAAAAAACATTGAATGTATAGACGGCAATTAAAGAAGGAATGTATGTGGTGTATCTGCATAACCTAAGAGTATGATCCACTGTCACTTAGTTTAGCAAGGAGGAGGTATCACTATAGAAACAATAAAGTGGTTATTTGTGGAAAGCTATGCTATTCCCATGGAGAACATTCATTTTGGGAAACAGACAGATTTTCTTGGAGCTAATTTACCGAGTGCAGAGAGCAGTGACTTATTCACAAGTTTAATGAAAAAGTATGCATCTAAGCACAATGATCATGTTTCCTATCATTTGGATCTTATCAAGTTGAATAGTCGGTATTCCCACTCTAGGAAACATTTTCTAAGATGAATGAAATCCAAAACAATTGCAAATCTTTAAGTAGTTGCACAGCTGACTACATAGATGGCATGGCAACAATCAGATGCAAACCCCACGCTGAGGTTTACCTTTCATTGGAAATAGACATCTAAGCCAGCCTAGAAATGAAGGTGGCTAACAGAATGAAGATGTTTGGTGGTCATGTCACTCCAATAGTTTGCTACCAATTAGCATTTTGTCCTTTTTTTTCTTTTGTGATACACAAAATCCCTAAAGATAGCACTGGAAAAAAGAACAAATGCAGTAACAAATGTAAAATGGAAATTTAGGATTAATTCTGAGTGACTAATACTAATCTATGGGGAATCCATATTCCTAAAATGTATTTTTACCAAAAAGATGATTCCATTCCCTAGGCCCAGTCCAAGCAATAGAAAGGAAACAGGAAAGGGGCTCTCAATAATATATTGGTAAGACAGCACAGCAAACATCTAATTATATAAAATTTTAGTTCCGTCAGAATTTCAATAGGCTGCAAATTTTACTAATAGCATCAAATGTAAAAGCAGACCAGGAAATGAAATCAGATGTCCATTAGAACTTACAGACACATTTAGATAATTTTAAATAGCTTGGCTTGAAGACCAAAAAACAAATACAAAAAAAGGAGTTTAGAACAAATCCAGTAACCAGAGGACAAACAGAAGGAATATGAGGAAATTAAAATACATAAGTAAATAAAATAATGCTCCAGGATACAGGATGAGAGGGCGAAGATACTATTATTGAAAGAAAAATATCAACAAAGTTTTCAGCTCTCTGCACAGCTGCAGTGAAGAGAAGGAAGGGGAACTTGGCTGTGTTGTACTACTGAAGGGGAATGGCTACCTCCCAGTGAGTAGAGTAACAGTAAAGCACAGGTTGGATTCATAGCACTTACGGCAGGACTAGACCTTTGTGAGGAAACCATGCAGTGGCACTGCTTTTCATGTCCAGGAAGCACCAAGCATCGCTGCCCCCATAGCCCCAGGCTGCAATCCAGCCATGGACTGTAAACATCAGATAGTATCACTTGGGACAGCAACACTCCAACATGTGGAGAATTGATGAGAGATGCGCCTTTCACATGGAATGATCTATGCTCACCGACTGAAAATTGGTAATCATTAGTAGAACGATTTTGAAATTTCTTTGGGTTCACAAAATCAGTAGAAAAGCAAATATTGATCTTGTTGGAAAGGAACGGAGAATGGGTATAATATATCCAGTAAAAACAATCCGACGTCATATGATGCAGGTATCTTTTGCATTAAATAGCTCATAATTTCTACATGGACAATTCTGTTTCAAATCTTCTCAAGATCATACTGCCTTTCAGTCCACACAAGAAAAGAAAAACACAAACCCACACCTACAATGCTCTATCTTTGTATGCTTCCGTCTTCTCTGTAATCAATGGGGGTGATACTATGATGTGGGTTTTAAAGGAGGTAATACACATAAAGTACTTTAGATTGCTAGGTATATAAAGGTACTTAATAAACTAGTAGTTATAATGCTGTCTCTTTCTCTCTATATATATACACACACACATATATATAAATACACACACATATATATAATCTTCCTTAAATAAAGGTACTAGACAATAAGATAGTTATCTATTTTGATATAGTGAGATGTTTTATGTTTACAAATAATATAGTCAGCTGCCGTAAGTTGACCTCCTTCTCACAACCTCTTGGTCTGATGACCACAGCATCAGTCCATTATGATCCATAACCATTCACAGATTGATCCGTAGAATTGTATTTCCAGGCCTGTCTTCCTATGCTGTTTTATTCTGGAAGCGCTGCTGAGATCTGTTCAGCATCACAGAACATTAAAGTCTCTACTGTTATATTAGTCATGGCAGCACTTGAATTGCATTGCATTTTCGTTTGCATCATGAAAGCTAAAATCTTTGCTACTGGATCTCTGATTTTTCTGTTAGGCAACAAAACTATCTACGATTCAGAATCATGTTACATGAGGCTCCTTTACAAAACAAAATAACAAGTAATCCCACTCCTAGTTATTAATTTTAGAGAAATAAGGGCTGTGACATGAATAGACATGGGCATATCCATGTTCTTCACATTATTCACCACAGCAAAAATAAGGAAACAACCTAGATGGCCATCGACCGAGGAGCAGATTAATGAACTGTGTTCCAACTATAACAACAGCAACAACAACAACAAAAACCCAACCAAACAAAGAGGCAACAATCAAACTCACTGACATCAAGCCTCTTCTGCCACACAATAAACTCACAGATTTCCAAAGTCATCCATCGTATAGGGAGCAAAGAGCCTTAACTTTTATTACACAATGATAAACTGTGCTATCTCACACAACATAAATTGATCTGGAAGACATATGCTGAATGAAATAAGTTAAACAGATAGTGTATGGGACTACTTTTATAAAAAGGCAATGAAGATGACTCCTTCAGGACCAGCGGGGAGAGGGGCGAGGCCTGGAGGGTGAAGGGAATGTGGGGTGGCAGGGGGGGCACTGATTACCCGAATCTATATATAGCCTCCTCCCCTGGGGAATGGACAGCAGAGAAGAGGGCGGAGGGAGACATCGGACAGTGTAACTTATGACAAAACTATAATAATTTATGAATTATGAAGGGTTCAGGAGGGAGGGGGGGAGGGAGGGGGGAAATGAGCAAACGATATTGAGGACTAAAGTAGAGGGCAAATGTCTTGAGATTGATGAGGGCAACAGGTGTACATATGTGCTTGACTCAATGGATGTATGTATGGACTGTGATAAGAATTGTACAAGCCCTCAATAAAATAATTTAAAAAAAGAATAATGAGGGTAACACATGTTCAAATGTGCTTTATACAATTGATGTATGTATGGATTGTGATGAGTTGTATGAGCCCCCAATAAAATGACTTTAAAAAAAGAATTTAAAAAAATGGCAATGAAAAACTTACAAGCAGAAAGAAACATCTTTTGATAGTTACCATGGAATGGAGGAAGAACCACTACCTAGATAGAGTGAAAGAGTTAATTTGGGCAAACAGGAAAACATATAATATGGGGGAAGTCAGTACAACCAGACCAAGGTGGAAGAAAACACTGAGAGGTACATAAAAATAAACAGAACTACGATCAATGCTTATGTGGCCTGGTGACATAGTGGGTTCTGTGTTGGGCTGCTAACAGCAAGGTCAGCAGTTTGAAACCACCAGTCACTCCTTGGAGGAAAGATGAGGCTTTCTGCTCCAAAGGGGCAGTTCTACTCTGACTTTGGGCTCACGATTGGTCGAAATGAACTTGGGAGCAGTGGGTTTGGTATGGTACATAGTGTAACACATGCAATCCTGCAACGGGAAAAACAAAACAAAAACAACCCAGTCATAGAGACCCAATGGGAAAGCGCCCTGTGAGCGGCTGAGACTAACCCTCTTTAAGGGAGGAGAAAGCCCCATCGGCTGTTTCTTCCCACCTGCTTCATAGCTAGTCCTACTCTGTGACTAGTTTCATATACGTGCAAAATAGGCCAGGGAAGCCATACAGGAGTGCTCCTATGCCCATTTGGAATGATGGTGCCTCTTCCTACATACAAATTTGTAAATTCTGCATGCATGCTCATTTAGAAAATAGAGCAGAATCATAGTTTTTACTTAGACACATGGACTGTATCACTGAGCTTGAAAGCCAAAGAGCCACATTCTTGCAGAATCTCTAGGTGCCTCCAGTGTAAAAACATAGGTTATAAAGACAATGTTATACATTCCACTCCAGTGAATGAAACCCAGGGTCTTAAAAGTTTTGAGTGACAATTAAAGAAGCATCTATTGATCACTTATTGCCTGGAACAAAGGAGAAGGGAGGAAACTGAAGACTAAAGGAAGCAATTTTTGCAAAGAATGCATGGCCTACATGAGACACAAACTGCTCTCACCTGAGCCCAGAAAAAATGAGATGGTACACAGCTTCCCTTATTGAACATCCTGAGCAAAGCCGAGGCCACAACAGAATATCTCAGATAGTCTGGGTAAGGAGCATATAAATAAAATACATACATACATACATACATACATACATACATACATACATACATACATAAGGTCAGAATTACTAGTCAGAAAGAGATTACAGGAGCCCCTTGGAACTACGGCCCTGGTACAACCTCATAACTTAAAACTGAAGCAAGTCCGGGAGGCCAGATACTAGATGGGGCTAGAAAACGCAGGCTAACGACTGTGAAGAATGTGCTTCTTAGAACAATCAGCTACACCAGACTAAAAGCACAAAACTCACTCCAAACCAACAATGAGAAGGCAGGTAAATTCAGGGAAACCAGAATAATGGAATTGGGGATCTTGAGCGGGGGGGGGGGGGGGGCATTGGAAAAGTGCTGAACCAGTGTAGTGAGTGTGGCCACAGTCACAGGACAACATGGGCATCAACTGCTGATGGAAAGCTAATTTGCTATGGAAACGCGCACCAAAACAGACACACACACACACACACACACACACACACAAATGTTTCACTTTAAAAAAGCAAAGTAACACCAATAAACATCTGAAAACAAATTCTTACATAGACATGGAAAAATGATGTATGCTGTTTTTAGCCTTCAAGTTCTAAAATTCAAGGATTCTTCCCAAGACTTCTAGCATGACCACAATTTTACCTTACAATCCAGCTAGACCAGAGCATGTACATGGGTACATATAAGAGCTCAACACATAGGGAATCCAGGACAGAAAAACCCCTCAGGACTAATATTGAGAGTAGCAATATCAGGAGGGGAAGGGGAAGGTGGTGGGAGAAAGGGAGAACCGATTATAATGATCTAACTATAACCCCCTCCCAGGGGGATAGACAACAGAAAAGTGGGTGAAGGGAGACATTTGTCAGTATAAGATATGAAAACATAATAATTTATAAATTATCTAGGGTTCATGAGGGAGGGAGGGTGGAGGAGGAAGGGGGGGAAATGAGAAGCTGATACCAAGGGCTCAAGTAGAAAGAAAATGTTTTGAAAATGATGATGGCAACAATCATTGTACAAACAAATGTACAAATGTGCTTGACACAATGGATGGATATATGGATTATGATAAGAGTTGTATGAGCCCCCAAGAAAATGATTAAAAAAACAAGACGAGGGAAACCGACAGTCTTAGGGCAGAAATAGGGGATATCTTTGAAAAATATAATTATAATAAAACTCTGTGACTCTAAACATAAATAAATAAATATTAGAATGGTACACATTCTTGAATCCACAGTTACAAAAATCAGCAACAGAAGGAAAGAAGAGCAAAGGTGGAAGGGGTGAAAGCAAGTACTCCCAGTGCTATGGGAGGGGCAAGGCAGAGTATTTATACAGATTTATCCAAGGGAGGGGCTCTGGTGGGGCAGTGCTAAAGCATTGGACTTCTACCAGCAAGGTCAGCAGCTCGATAGCACCAGGCGAGAGACCAGGCTTTCTATTCCAATAAAGAGTCACACCCTCAACAGCACACAGGGGCAAGTGGGCCCTCTCCTCCAACATCTCTATGAGTCAGAATTGAATAGATGGAAGTGAGTGATCTAAGGTAACTTTTTTTCTTAACTTAGTAGTAATAGAGTTTTATAAAACAGCTACTAAATATTTATGCAGTTCAATCCACTTTTTATGTTTTGGCGGCTTTTGAATTTTTTTAACTCACTCTATTGTTGTTTTTGAGCATATACACATCAATTCAACGTCTCTGCATGTACCATTTAATGTTATTGGCTACATCCTTCAAATTGTGCCACTAGCTTCAACCTCCTTTTCTGAGTTCTTCCTCCTACATTATCATAATGTCTGCTTTCTAAGGTTCCCGTCTAACCTGTCAAGGGACAGTTATCAGTGTGATCCCATATCAATAGTTTTTTAAAATGTATCATGTTCACGACAGATTTTTTTAAATTAAGTCAAAGTGCTGTTTGATTATTAAAAACAACAACAACAACACTTCAGGGGATATTTTTGACTAAGGGTTGAAAGATTGCCCTACCAACTCTCCTGGCAGGCCTGGAATCCAGATGAATTTAAATTTCCATTCTTTCTCCTTCACACTTTAAATCAGAATCTTCTTTGATGAAAATAGAATTATGAGAATGCTTGATTAAAACATTAAGTAATGAGAGCCAGGTGCTGCCTAGTTCTGCGCTCATGGCAAAGGAGGTAGTCACAACTTCTGTATATCCACCTCCTTTTCCTGACTGTGCACCTTCTTCTCTGGCTCCAAGTGAATAAAGTTCAATTCTTGTACTTTGAATGGCCCCACCTATTAAGCAAGACCCCACCTATCAAGCCAGCAACTCAGATGTAGAGCAGTAGCCCTAATCATGTGAGTAAGGGAAAAGTTGGGATGACTCCCTGACCCTGAACCTCCAAACCAAGGAGTTGACTCCAATGCAGCTTTTGCTATACATAATCAGCCTTGTCAACGACTCTTCTTTCCCATCATTGTGATAAATATTTCTATCTTAGAACTTGGGCCAATTCAAATTTTCACAGATGGATTCTTATAACCAACACTTGGAAAAATTGACCATTCTTCTTACCATTTAATCTAGATAAGAGTCCTATCACTATTAATATGCCTTTCCCTCTCTCTCCACTCCAAGTAACCACCAAGAAACTCTGTTCCCTGTGCATTTTCCTTTTATGTCCTTTTAGCATACATTGGGCTGTGTCATACTGACTCTTTTGTGATTGACTTCTCCATCCCACATCAGGCCTTCTAAATTCATCTCGATTGTGGAATGTATCCCGACTTCATTGCTCTCACTGGCCAAGGAGTGAGGACATATGGTGCTGCAACCACATCTCTCTGATCCACCTGTCTGCTAAGAGCCATAATGTTGCTTCACAACCATAAAGTTGGTCAACTTTAACAGTGTGAATGAAGCAAAACCATTTATTATGCTTTAAAATCAAAATAGGTGAATCATACTTTGTTCCTCTTTCTCAGCATTGCTTTTCCTATTGTAGGTCTCTTGTCATTCCATATATAGTTATGAATTAGTAGTTATTCTGTTTCTGTAAAGAAGGTTGTTGAAATTTTGATATGGATTGCATCACATCTGCAGATTACTTTGGGGAGTGTTTACATGTTCACAATATTAAGTGTTCTAGCCCATGAACATGGATATTTTTCATTCATCAACTCTCCTTTAACATCTTTCCGTAGTGTTTTACCATTTCCTTTGTATAAGTGCTACACATGCTTGCTTAGATTTATTCTCAGGTTTGTTTGTTTATTTTACCTCTCTTAGATATTCTTGTAACTAGAATTGCTGACCTAGTTTTCTTTCATAGTTCTCTTTGCTATTGTGTAGACACCCAAGTGATTTTTGTGTGTGGAATCTGAATGCTGGAATTTTGCTAAACTTTTCTATCAACTCTAGGCATTTCCTTGGGTACTTTTAGTAAATTTCTACCTGTATGATCATATCATTGATTGTCCATTAAAGTATTGAAAAGTAAGGAGGTTACTTTGCGGACTAAGATATACCTCCTTAAGGTATATTCAATTGCCTCAAATGCATGGTATTTTCAATTGCTTCACATGCATGGACATTGAGTAAGGAAGACCAAAGGAGATTTGATTCAATTGAGTTAGGGTGCAGGCGAAGAAATTGAAAGTACCATGAACTGCCGACAGTATGAACAAATCTCTCTTGGAAGAAGTACAGCCATAAGGCTCCTTAGAAGCAAGGATGGCAGGACTTTGTCTCACATACTTTGGACATGGTATCAAGAGACACAGGGCCCTGGAGGAGAGCATCGTGCTTGGTGACGTAGATGGGCAGTGAAAAAGAGGGTGTACAAGATGGGTGGACATGGTGGCTGCAACCATGCGCTCAAACAGAACAACTGTGATGCTGATTTAGGGCCTGGCAGTGTTTTATTCTGTTGTACATGGACATGCGATGAATCAGAACCAACTCAATGGCACCTCACCATAATGAAATCATCCACAGGGATACATCATTGCACTTCCTCTTTTCCAAGCTTGATAACATTTGGTCTTATTGGTATGGCTAGGACTTCTAATACGATATTGCAAGGAAGCAATGAGAGGAGGTACCCTTAATTTGAAAGGCCACACACTCAGCCTTTCTCCCCTAAAAATGTGGGCTGTTGATCAATCCACTCTTATAAACAAATTCATACTCGTCTACAGCATAACATATATACATTGCCTATTTGGGCTAAAATGCCAAGTTATCACATTCAAAGCCCTGTCGTTATCTATCTCAATGGGATCTAATTGTTTCTGAAATTTTTATTTAATGCCTGTCCCATGGGAGAATTAGTTAACAGCTTAAAAATTTGAAAATAAACTCTTCTTGAAACTGAAATGCTTGGTTATCGATGGGCATTATCTTTGCTCTCTGTACTTCGCTTCCACAAACTGAATGCGTGGTCCACAGAATCATGTCCCTGTCTCTGAAATGCCAGGGGATTCCGCTCATGCCACCTGGCAGCTTGGCTCATGCTTTCTCTACCGGATTCATGTGGGCTCCCTCTGCACCCACCACTGTACTCGTCCTCAAGACCTGGCTGTGCGCTCATTTCCTTTCCAGGTGCTGAGTGACATGTATTCCTCTTTCTCTAAACTATTTTACACACATTTCAATTCCATCCACATACTTGCCCTAAAAATGCCATCTGTGGATGTATGCACTTGATAATTTTTTTCAGTATTATGTTTCCTCAAGATATGTTATGAAATGCTGGTACAGCAGATCCTCAACCACACTACATTCACTGGTTTATGGAAGGTTTTATCTATGGTTATTTTACTATACCACTAAAACTCGGCAATAATCTACTTGAGAGAGAACTCCTTCTTTAAAAATTATAAATCTCATAAAGTAGAACGCTCTTCTTCAAAATATCCCAGCACATGCATTCTCTCTTCCAACACGACCTTAATGGAAGATTTCAGACAATAATATCCTACAAGGTTCTTCTTTCTTGTGATGTATCCAGAGCTAAAAATTTGACATCAACTTCCCACCATCGAGAGACTGAAGTTCAGACTAAAGTAAAAATCTATATTAGGATATTCAATACCTTCGGTATCTTGGTGTAATTAAACTATTTTCCTCATATTTCCACCCACCCTCCAGCATGGCCCCCACCCACCCCTGCACCACACATGTCACATACATTCACTGGAGCCAGGGTGCCACATTATCCCAGGAATTCTTGGGCAGAAGTTAGGGGTCATATTCTTCTCTCCTCCTAGAAAACCTCATTGTGTTTGTCTCCAGGACCTCTGAATCTCTGAGCAAATGTCACCTGCTCAGTGAGTTTCCAGCTATTCCCACTTGAGAATATATATTTCACCCCATTATACAACTTCTCTACCTGTTTCAATATTTACCTTTATTATACCAGAGGTTTTTAATATTGTTATGTTTGTTATTATTGTTACTTTCTCCCCTAGAATACCATCTCAGGGGAAAGGCTCTTCTGGCTGGCCTCTGTAGATTACCAACTCTTGTGGCACATGATTATGTGCCTACACATGAACAATTGTCCTTTAATCCTACTGCTCCTTTTCTTGAAAAATTGTGTTGCTGATTGCCCTTCTACTGAATACCAAGTGATAGCTCAAGAGAGATCAGAAATGTCACCACTATAATGCTTTCTTGATCTTGGCCTCTATCAGACTCTAGATTCTCAGACTATTTTCCTTTGTGTTTACATAGCACCGAAAACATAGTAGGTTTCACGTCCTCACCATTTATTTCATGCCGCTCTACGGTTTTTCATCTGTGTGAGAGCAATGGCCTACATCTATCAGATAACCAAAAGTGCTTTCAGTATTTAAAGGACCCTTTGACCTAGATTGGTATTCTGTGTGTTGGAAGAGCAGACTATACGCTTTTGTAGGTTGATTTTACAAAGCTCTCTGTGATTTAAAAATGCCTTTGCAGTAGTGGGGGAGAAAAAAAAAGGGTTATGCCATTTTCATGGAAGACACTGGGTGTCCCAGTGGGCTAGGCGTGGGGCAGCAAACTGTGCTCCAGTAAAAATGTACCATCTCTGAGGCACCCAGGGGCATCCCCCGGTCCTATAAGGTCACTATGAGCCAGAATCGGCTCAATGGTAGGGAGGTTGAGTTTTGCACATTGATATAGCTGATTTATTATATGTAACCCATCCCTATTTTCCCTTCCTCCCCATATCCCCAAACATTTATAGATTTATAACTGGGAATATATATATATATACATGCATACACACAGATATTCTGCTTTGCCAAAAACATTTTCAAATATGTATATACTTTGACTCTATTGCTACCTATTTCAATAATATCAGATATTTATTTGAGGTTTTCAAATTCATATCAGCATTAAAACTGATTAAAATTTCTCTCTCCTGGTTTTGTCCTCTGTGTACCAGAATGTGCCCTACATTTTCCCAAACTCTTGCTTTTATCTTTACTGCTTCTTTTGCCTAGGCGGCACTTGCCCCCCAATAGATGCTTTCCTGATTAGCTTTCTGTTCTCATGATGGCGCCCCACCTGTCCTCCGATGCTCTGTTCAAACCCCATCCCTCCTTAGGCCATTCTTTGGTAGTGCAACCTGAATCTCTTTCCTCTTGAACTCTCCACTTACGTGCCCCTAAGGAACACGACACAAATGATGTGTAGAGGCTGCAAACCAGAGAGGAGAAGTTTGAAACTGCCAAAAAATGTATACCACCACAGAGCCTAAGAAGATAATCATGTGTATCATAAAATGGTACGTGTGGTTAAATGTTCTGTCACTTTATGATGGTTGGGCAGGCTGTGGACTACTCAGACCAAGGTCAGTGTTTGAAACCCACCAGCTGCTCTGTGGGAGAAAGTTGAGGCTATCAACCAGGAAACCCTATATAAGGGCTCTATGAGTTAAAATGAACTCTATGGAGGGAGAAGTTGGTTTGGGATTTTGGTGGACTGCTATGATGCTGGAAGCTCTGACCCCCGAATTTCAAATAACCACGTGCATCACCACCACAGGGGCAGGTTTCAGTGGAGCTTCCAGATTAAGAAGGACTGGGAAGAAGTGCCTGGTGAGACACTTCTGAAAAGGAGCAAATGCCAGCCCTCTGGATCACCACCGAACATTGTCTGAGTTGCTAACTTTTGAAGTGTCATCAGGAAGAACCTGCTACCGGGGGATAGACAGTGGGGTGAAGTTGAAGGTCAACAAGGGGAAGGGAGAGATGCAGCAAGGTGGATTAGCCTAACAGCAGGAATAGTGGCTCAACATACCAGTGACTGTGAGGATGATGCAGGGACAGTCAACACTTGGTGCTGCTCACTGGGGGTAGGAGTTGATTCAATGACAGCTAACAGCCACAAGAAAATTACATAAGAGTAGTGTACTTAATTTAACCGTTATCTTCTGAATCAGAGGGCTTGTTTCCTCCCCCCCTTCACACCATTATGTTGTAACACTATTATATAATAGTTTTAAGATGTTGCTTTCCATTAGCATCCACTATTTTGCTTTTACTTTGTAACTAGCTTTCCTGAGCATACCACTTCAATAAATGAGAAACTGATGAAAAAGAGAAAGAAGGCTCACTAAGAAAAGGCTCTATAACTGCTATGAAAATTAAGGAATATGTATTTATATCACTAAATCAGCCCATATATCTAATGACTATATCATGTTATTGAACTTTGAGCCACCACTGTTAATAATCCATCTCCTAGCCCTGCTAGTTGGTGAGACTCTAAATTTCCCCCTTTGTTCAACAGAAATATGTAGGAATATAATGTTAAACAATTGGAGTGATTGGAATACATTACTTTTTATATTCAATGATGTTATTGTCGGATGGATTGCATTGAAGATCCTCCTGTCTCCTGGTGAACCCATGTGTGCAAGGTAGAACCACTCAATAAGATTTTCCAGATGCTGACCTTTAGGGAGCCAATGGCCAGGCCTTTCTTCCATGGCACTCCTAGGTAATTCTTAATGAGAAACTCTGCACTAGTAGTGGCGCCTTTACCCATCAGAACCACTTGTGTAAGCGGAAATATCTGTTAGGTTAAAAACTTTGGGCCCAGAAATAGCATAAACTTTTCTCTCTTAAAAAAAAAAAAAAAAGAATTCACCATTTTATCTAAAAGCCCATTTCTATTTAAAGTACATCTCTTCAGGACTTTTTCCCATTTCTCTCATAGGCCCCATGTCCTGCCCATATAGAATCTTCTTGTTATAAGAAAACTTACCATTTCCTTACACTTAGTGAAGTCCCTCAGCAAGAGCGGTTTCCCCACGGATCGATTCTCACTCCACGTTCACACGTTTGGCAGAGACTCAGGGACAATGATCAAACCTGGCTTTCTCGCTGATTCTGTTCTGTTTATTGGTCTACCTTTGATCCCTTACAAAAGGGATGCCTGTGTTTAGTTTAATGTTATTTTAAAGGGCAAAACCGTCATGGAGACTCACATCTAACCTGTGAGTTTTACAGTGAACCTTAGCAATTTCCATTGGTTTAGTCTCCCGATCTCTGAAGGAGTGCATAGGGAAAACTGGGTGGGAAGAATGTCCCTGCCCTACATGCCCTTCAACCAGACACAAGCAGAACGAAAATTCAAAGTGGTCCGTGAGAATGCATGGAGTGCCACATAGGTGTTCCTCACTGTCCACAGCTGCAGCTTCCGCTTTCTCCTGCCGGGACTTGATGCTGCGTGGCTCTGAAAAGCCACTGAGGGGCTGGTGTGAGCCAGAGGCCACGAAAGCTGTCATGCCCAGCTGAGTAATTCTCTGTTCAAACTGGGCATCAGCCCAATTTGAACAGAGAATCTGTTTTCTTCCCTCCAGTTTCAAAGGGCACATTTCTGTAAACTTCCTCATGTGGACGGGTGAACTGGGAACAATCATATTCATTTATAAAAGAAACCATCATGTTAATTATTATGACTGAGTGTTAGTACATGTACAACTAGCTCTGTGGGTTTACGGAGAGCCATGCATTCGAGCCGTTTCTAAAGAAAAGGCATGTGTAATCAAAAATGATCTAATGTCTGGGAATTAAATTCCTTAATCCAGAAGTGATAGTGTGCATTCTGAAGGCCTCCGATTTGTGCATTCTGAGAAACACCGACTGTCCCTGAGATAGACTTGTATTTACTTAGCACAGTCCTGACGTAATGGAACACTCACCCTTCCCATTGTGTTTATTACGAGTCTGTTTCTCCCTGGTGCTCTCTCCCCGTTTTTCTCTAATTCATCCTACAATAGACAGACAGGCAGACACACCTCCCCCACTAGCCCCCGTAATGGCTTTGGACAATTGCTTAAATTCTTCCAGACATTCTTTGAGGCAATGCTTTTTTTCTGGATTTGCAAATTTGGCACTCCAACACCAAGTTCACATCCTGGACCAGGCCTCCTATTAGTGGATGTCTGGGCGCGCTCCCAAGAAAGCTGAGCAGCTCCAGTGTCATTAGTGGGCTGATGGCATTTCAGTTTCTCCTCCTTTCATTCCTCTTTAGTTTACTATCAGTGCCACTGAGCTTAATGAACCAACACGCCTGCTCATGCATTAGGAAGGGAGAAGCGCATTCTGCCGTGCGGGTGGAGGGAGGGAGGGAATGCTCCGTTCTATTTCCTACAGTAGGCACTCTTCAACCATCATCCAATAGGACAGAAAACATGAGAGTGCATGTTGAAGAGGGAGATGCTAGTAAAGGTATTAGTACTTTCAAATGAAGAATTGACTGATTTGCAAATGTAGCCAAACACCAAATTCACCGCCATCAAGACTCCCAGCGACTGTGCCTGTGGGTTTATGAGGCTGTGCATCTTTAAGGTAGCAAAAAGCCACATCTCTCTCCTGTGAAGTAGTGGGTGGCTTCAAACTGCTCACCTTGTTGTTAGAAGCTCAACTTGTAACCCATTACCTACTCTGGCCTCTTTCCTGTAAAGGTTGAGTACCCAATAATTGACAAGAATTCATAATATAAAATAAGGAAGAATACTATTAATGTTAGCTACTACTATACTATTCTATACACACCAACAAATAAGCACAAATCACTGGTCCTCATAGAGGCTTATGCCTCAGAGTAGAACTCTAAGGGAGTATAAATTCGCATGTTCCTCCTGTGGAGCTATTGATGGTTTCAAACTGCTAACCTTGAAGGTAGCAGCCCAATATGTCATGCGCTACCCCATCAAAACTTCTCACTGGTTTCCAAAACTGTAAGGTAGTCAAGAGGGGCCAGAGACCAAATCAGTCGAATTAGAGCAAACAGGCTTTATTGGGGTGAAGTCCCATGGTCCACAGTGTCCAGGCCAAGGGAGTCACGCCCTACGCTACAGGGGTGGTATTTATATAGCTGGGGAACATGTGACTGGGCTGCCTTGAGTCCATATAAGGTAAAGTAGTCAGGGATTGGGGGATACAGGTATGTCCGTGTTTCTGGAATGTAAGGTGTCTTCCTGGTTCCAGGTGTATTCGTGCCGGGTGCAGAGTGGCAGGCCGAGAGCAAAGTGGGCACTGAGCCTAACGGGCCGAAGAAGGAAAAAAAAACTTGCAAAGCTGCTTTACATAGCCAGCTCTGGTCAGCTCCGCAGGTGTGTGTGGGAGATTCAAGGTCACTCTCTGCTAGTTGTTTCAGCCAGCTCTGGTCAGCTCCTCAAGGGTGGGGGAGATTCAAGATCACGTGCTGCTAGCAGCCGGCCTGGTATTGATCCGGCCATACAAAAACCAAACCCACTGTCATTGAGTCAATGCGACTCACAGGGACCCTAGGACAACATAGAACTGCCCCTGTGGGTTTCTGTAATAGAAACTGTCATCATTTTCCATAGGAGTGAGTGTCTGGTTGTTTAGAACCGCTAACCTTGTGGTTAACAACCCAACATGTATCCACTTCACCACCTCCCCAGTTCTTGTTTTTTTAAATAATTTTATTGGGGGCTCGTATAATTCTTATCACAATCCATACATCCATCCATTGTTTCAAGCACATTTGTACGTTTGTTGCCATCATCATTCTCAAAACATGTGCCTTCTACTTGAGCCCTTAATATCAGCTCCTCATTTTCCCCTCCCTCCCCACTCCCCCTCCCTCATGAACCCTTCATTATTCATGAATTATTATTTTGTCTTTTCTTACACTGTCCAAAGTCTCCCATCGCCTACTTCTCTGTTGTCCATCCCCCAGGGAGGAGGTTATAGGTAGATTCTTGTAATCAGTTCCCCTTTTCCACCCCACATTCCCTCCACCCTCCAGGCATTGCCATTTCACCACTGGTCCTGAAGGGGTCATCTATCCTGGATTCCCTGT
>NW_022103908.1:17401229-17496483 GCF_000313985.2 Echinops telfairi | reverse complement strand
CCCACTCCCCCAGCCACCCTTCCCTCCCATTCAGGAGGTGTGTGGCCTTGTATTAAGTGTCCCTGGCCCTTAGGACCTCTTGCGAGCAGTCAGAGCTCCTCTTTACGGGAGCTGTGATTGTCCTACAATAATTTTCTATAATTGTACTCAAAGAGCTAAAAATAAATATGACTTCAGAAGTTTTGCCACAGTGAGAATCACAAGCTCCACTGTGGGATTAAGTCATCATCTTCTTCGCATTTCAGGAAGAAATATCCAGGTTAGGAAATTCACTGGGCTGATTGCCTTCCTCCTGCCTAAGCTGGCTGAGATATAAAGTCTCTGGTATGCTTATCAATAACTGCTAGGAACTCGGGCCATCATTGAACCGATAGCTGTAAAGTCCTCTTGTATTGAGAAAGTAAATGTGGTAAGAACCGTTACCAGGCTGGGGTTTATTGAGAAAGTCCTGATTACTGTGCAGGCTGAGTATACCTCTGATCTGGGGCCCGGCTACACAGAGCAGTTACAGAATTTACAGTGTCCTACTTAAACTAAACATATATCCAGCTCTCTCCGTTTTATTTCTCTTCATCACGCAGCAGAATATAATTTTTTGGTTTATCACGAAACTTCTGTCTGCTCCATCCTGTAAGTCATTCATCTCTCTGCCCAAGGTCACAAGGGAGCCTCTGAGGGGAAGTATTTGTGTTGATTGATTGGTTCTGTGATGCTTATGCCGAAGGCACTGCTAAATGAGGCTTTTGTATTTTCTGTGGAGTGACTGAAGTGTGCTTCCGTGGGGAGGGGCTGGGAAAGGAGGGAGAGACCTGTGAATCTTGTTAACTGGATGCACACACTAAAGGGGAAAAGAAAAAAAAGAACACTCTTCCCTGGAGATCCTGGATCTTTGCATCCCGAGTCCCTTGTCACTTATTCTGGCACGAGAAGGAGAACTTTGCCCTCCGAAGGGGACCACCAGGAGAGCAGATGCATTCTGGGGCTGCAATTAAAACACTGAATTCATCACTCTAGGAGTCAACATAGGGAAATGCTTTTCCTTGCCTGCTCCTCTGCTGTTTCCTTCTGAGAAACAGGCTCAAGCCATAAAGCCAAGTTCACTCCCGCTGGGCTGCTTTTTACCTAAGCAGGGACAGCAGTGGTTGGTGAAAGAAGCAGTACAATTGCTCCAATTGTGTGAAGCTGGAATAGTAAGTGTGGGGATAGCACTTAGAAAGAGCACTTTATTGATTTAAACATATATACTCCTCTGAGTAAGGCTGACTGCTTATCTTAACCGTTCAACATGCAGAAAGCACTGCATCTGTTATGTCTGTTTTCTATCTCTGGGTAGAAACCGGATACCTGGTGAATATATCATGTTTCCGATGTGACATGTCACTAATGAAAGATGTTCAATGCTCTGGAAATGGATAGAAAATTAGGAATGTCCCCTAACAATACAATGGAGTCATGCTCAAGGGCACAGTGGCAATGGCATTCAAAGGCTTCCAGAAATTCTGGACTTAGCAAAGGACACGGGAGGGCAAGGGAAACTGACACACATGCATGCCTGGCAGCAGATGGACATGCTACAAGCCCAGGTAGGACTGCCGAAGCAGGACTGGGACCATGGCTGGGACACATCTATGAGGTTAGAGAGAAGCGGTTCTAAAATTAGCCCATGCACTTCTCACCAAGGCAGTGGGCACAATTCCTGACTACAGGACCCAAGTGGTGGGGGGATCTCCTTCCGGGACACACCCGGGCAATCCCCTGAAGGAGACTGTCCTCCTGGGCCTGGTCCAGTGTGTCTGAGGGCAAGAGTGTTCGCATTCTTGGTTAACGGTCAGAAAGAATTCAATGGCGGCTTAATCTACTTGGATGTGGGGCTTTTCCTGTTATCCAGTCTTAGCAAACCTGGGGGGCTCTGAGTTTAAACTGAACTCCAATCCTAATGGAACCTTTTCCTTGACTTTCGCAGCCCCATGATTCCTTGAACGTGTTCTCTTATACACCAGGGACTACAGTTTCCCAGCCACCTTTTTTAACGTCACGTTTAGTGAGGTATCATTCATAGACATTGAAACTCACCCTTTGAGGCACTTTGAATTCTGTAATTCTGCTGATAACATAAACAGTCAAGGACTCACCACCACAACCGTTTTTTTTGCATACCTCACCCAGTGACTTCCACTACATCCTGGGTCATCCAGCCCCCATGCCCCACCCAGCCCCTGGACCACCTGGATCAGACTTCTGTGTCACAGAAACAGAAGCCAACAGTGTAGCCATTGGGGAGAGTTTCACTTTCCCACTGAGCATAAAGATGTTAAGATTAGTCCACATGATATTCTATGTATATGTGGTTTCCTCGCTTCATCTCCAGTGTACATACATACTTCAATTTGTTTCTACATTCTTCCATCCATGTTTAAGATTGGATTTGGCTTCCCTTTTCATATACATTTTATGAATATAAGTAAGAAATATTGTTAGCGTTCTAGTTCACCTGGGCACCGTTTTATTCAAACAAAACACACGCTAAGATTTCTCCGTGATCATTGGATGGCTGCAGACAAGTTCTTTCACTTTTACACTTGCCTGAATCTCATTAAGGTACCATCTAAAATAAGAAAAATGCTTTTGAGGTCAGAGGTCACAGAAACTTTTTCACAAACCCATGTAGCTATCTTTCCAAATCACTGCAATGAGTTACTGAAATGCTGTTCCACATAAAACACCCATTTTCTAATAATGAATCAAGTGTTTTAAGAAAGGCTCAGAAGATCACAAAGTCAAAGTCAAGGCAGAGAGGTCAGCTCAGTAGCTTATGGGGACTATTTTGAGGGATTCCTAAGGGATAATCTTCATGGTGTGCATTATGTAGAAATTCTTAAAAATTTGACAATGACTTTATTGAAAGAAAAAACAGATGATCTGTACTCAGGATTTTTTTTCCTTCCATAATGACTATGCCCCTGCTAATATCTCAAGAGTAGAAAGAGCTCTCCCCTGAGAATTTCAGTGGGGAAACTCCTCCCGTCCCCTCCAAAGCTCTGATCCTGTCCCTTCAGACTTCTCTTTGTCCACAAAACTCAAAGAACAGTTAAAAGGAATAAAACTGGAACCCCTGGAGGATGTCATAATTGATGTTGTAAATCCTAATTTAAACTGTTGTATTCTATTTGAAGTAGGGAAAATACTGCCAAGTGTTTTGAAATAACATTTAAATTTAATTTAATATTCTTTAGTTAAGTGTTCATTTCTTTAAATTCTTAATTTTGTGATGGTTTACTGATGTTTATTTTTTATTTTATCAGTCTTGAAGCAGCTATGCCCTTTTAAACACCTTGTTCTTTAATGCTTTTCTGGCTTGTTACTATTTCTAAGCTCTTTGGCATGGATTTATGACAACTTGTCAGGTTGAAAACCCAACTAGGAAATTTGCATTATATTTCTAATGCTATTAGTACTCCCATAAGAAGTTTAGGTAAAAAATTCTTACTGAGTAGTGTAAGGAAAATAATTAGGAGGGAGTTGGTTTATCATCGCCTCATTTTGTCTTAAGGAAGGTTTCTTAGTCCTAGTACTGTTGACATTCTGGGATAATTCTAAATTGTGGAGAGACAATCCTATGTGTGGTAGGAGGAACAACATCCAGAGTTCCTACCCACTAAGTGGGTCCTGAACAATACAAGATGAATCCCGCTCGCAAACTACTATGCACGGAACCAGAATGATTACTGAGCAATACTTATTTGGGCAAGAGTAAAACACAGAAGCACTTGACTTTAAATCTGATTAATTCAAAATCAAACCTCACTGCCACCCAGTCAATGCTAACTAACAGTGACACTATAGGACAGGGTAGAACTACCCCTGTGAGTTTCCTTAGACTGTAACTCTTTACAAGAGTAGAAAGCCCTGTTTTGATTCCTGAGGATTAGGCTAGTGGTTTTGAACTGCTGACTTTGCATGTAGCAGGCCATTGTGTAAGCACTACACAACCAGTGTTCCCTAGGGTCAATTAGAATGCATTAATTGGTATAAGAACCATGTTATCGTTCCATAGATTAGATTGTGCGTTTGTTTTCCCTGGGCTCACCTGCACACCGTATATGAACAACCAGTGCTCAGTGTTGTGTATGAACCAGGAGGCATTTTGTGCATCCCTGTCCTCAAGAGAATCTTGGTGACCATCTCTGTATATTAGTTTCCTCATGAACCCTTGTCTAATCAATCTGGCTTTAAAGTCCTCTTGCCTGGAAATCCTACCTGTGCCTCTTGAAGCCACCCCTACCACCGGTCCTATGGGGTATGACACCCCTTCAGATGTGATCATTAAAAATGTTCCTCACCCATCCCAACCCAAAGTCACTGCCAATGTTTCAGTTCTGACTTCGAGTGACCCTCCTTACGGCATCTGAGGCTGTAAATCTTTATGAAAGCAGACAGCCTCATTTTTCCTCTGACCCCAAGAAAGTCCCTAGACATTATAAAATTTCCCCTGGAGGGCAAAAAATTATGTAGTTAAAAACAATGCTTTAGAATATACATCCCATTTTATGATAGAATCATGCACACAAAATTATATTTATAATGTGCCTTTACCACTTACTGATACCCTAGTAGTTCCTTTTTTTTTTCATATTAGCCTAAAGAATCAAATTCAAATACATGTGGGGAAAAATGGAGTATAGTGGAGTATGGGACCTAGATTTAGAATCAAGAGTATTCTATTCATACTTATTTTAGTTTTTACACATGAATACATACATAACTGTATATCTCTCTTACTGAAAAAATCCTAAAACATTGGCATAGGGACTTAATGGCCTTTCTTATCTTCTTCTCTTGCTACCACTCGGCAGACCACAGTAAGACAACCAAGTCCAGGTGGACAATAAAGCTCCTCCAGGAGAGAGAAGAGGGAGATGAGAGTGCTCCCTTCTCTCTGTAGGTAGATCCCCGGTCAAGGGAAACTGATGTCAGGCTCATAGAACTGAGAAGAAACAGCCATTGTATTTGAAGATGAAATACAAATGCATTTGTAGGGCTTTATTCATTGATTTATCCATCCAAGAGTTGGGTGCGGAATAATGAACAGAGGTCATAGTTTAAGGCAAGTCAAATTTAAAGAAAATGATAGCTTTGGGGTCTGGTCTTAGAAGGTAAAAAATATATTATCAGATAATTATCATGAAAAAGATGATGTACTCTTGTACATTATACAGCGTTTGAAAATTCATGTTTTTTTAATTGATTTTTTTGGTCAGGTCTTCAGTTTTTTTGTTTGTTTTTTACTTTATTGGGGTATGATAAACTGCATATGAGAACTAAGAAAAACTTGATATGTATGAAAAATATCTAATGATCTTCAAAATTATTCCAAAGCTTTTATATAAAAAGGAGGCATTGCAAGTCTCTGTATTTCTATTGTATTTTAATAAAAACAGACTAATAAAGCCAATCTGCTTTAATGTAAAAACAGAAGAAACCACAATGAACTTCATATTATGAAGGGCGGCTCAGATCCCAATCTCAGCATCAATATTATGAAACATTTTACACATAAGATATCAGCAGCATTTCTACAGGGTATAAACAAAAGCTATGATAAGCCAAACCTGTGGTACAAATGGAATGAAAAACACTTGGCCCACAACAGAAAGACAGCGCAGCTTTTTCTTAGTGTTAAGAACTGTGCGGTCTCCTCCTCCCCAGGGGGAAGAGAGACTTGCTGTTCAAAGGTGCTGAAACACTGAGCACGTGGCCCACGGCCAAGGTGAGGGGCATTAGGGCCTTACATACCAGGACAAAAAGCCCTGCTGGTTCCAGCAGGTGGCTTGACTGGACTGGGAGGCCCCCTTTGCTCCCTTTTATCAGGACTGTGAGACTGGATCCCGAAACCTGCTGTAGCCATTAACACGATGATGCTCAAAAATACTTCACTGCCATTGATTGAGACAATTCTGATCCACAGTGACCCTCTGATGGGCAGGGTAAAACTGCAGCCTGTCGATTCCAAGACCGTAACTCTTTATGGGTGTAGAACGCCTCATCTTTCTCCTACCATGATGCTGGTGGCTTCAAACTACTGACCTAGTGGTGAGCCGTCCAATGCATAATCCACTCAGCTACCAGAGTTTCCCAAACTCAAATATGGGGTGGAAACAGGAAGTCTTTGCAAAGCCACTAGCTGTGCTCTAGTGCCCTGGTGATCAGTGGGGGCAGGGAAACATCCAGAGGGGCCCAAGGACACCCAAGGAGTGCCTGCTTAGCTGTGGTGGTCACTTTTGGAACATTAATTCATGTTCCTACAACCACAAATTCAAGATTTGGCCCAAAGAACAAAGAGAATTTATCCATCATGGCTAGTTCTCTTTTGAGGTTCTGAAAGGTCACTTTAAAGAAGCTCAGCTTCCTTGTTAAACATATGAAAATAATAATACAGATGTCATTGTTGTTGTTAAGTGTTGTCAAGACAGTTGAGATTCATAGTGGCCCTGTGTACAACAGAGGGAAGCACTGCCTAGTGATGTCATATTCTGATTACTAACAGATATTTACAACTTTCTTCTTGCTGTGAGTCATACATTATCTGCAGATGAATGTGTCCAAAGCTTTATTCCATCCACATCATTATGGGCAACTGTATTTTGAGAAGGTAGTTCTTCGGTGGCCATATTTTGATTGCTTTCCAATCTGTGGGACTCAACTTCCAGCACTATGTCTGACATGTCCCCTCGCTATAGCTAACTGGAGGATCCTCAGACAGATAACCCACTCCTTCTTTTCAGTCTGCTCTCTATTGGGAAGGTCAGGGGACACCTGTTCACCTTGGTTGATCATTGCTGGTATTTGAAATACTGATAACATAGCGTCCAGCATCACAACAACACAAAAGCCACCACAGTATTACAAACTGATAGACAAGTGGTAGAATACAATAGAGACAGTATATTAGAGAGTAGAATGAGTATGACATTGACATGAAAAATATAAACTCCGTCCTCAAAGTAGAGTTTTTAAAAAAGTTTATGTTGTCTCCGATGTGTATTTACCAACCAAACCAACCAACAAATCTATTGCCCATGAGCCTATTCTGACTTACAACCACTCTGTAGGACAGACAGAGCACATCTGCTCCATGGAATTGTCAAGCCCAGGAAGCACGACGGAAGCAGACTACTGAAGGAGACTACCATCTGTCTCTCCTGGAGCACTGCTGGTAGGTTTGCTGAGTCGTTGAGCACTTTAACATGCTACCACTAGGGCAACTTCTTTGCACTTAGTGTGCTTAAAAGGGATGCATTTTATTATTTTAGAACTCATTATAAACCGTCCATGTGTTATGTTTTTATGTCTTCCTGTTAGGCTTCATTTGGCACTGAGTGGCACTCGCTTAGGAGAGCGGTATTAGTCCCCACTCCCTGCAGCTAAAGATCATCAATTGCTTGATAGAATTTTTATTTAAGAAAATATAAAAGGTTGATTGTTTTGGAAAACGTCATTTTTATTACAACATTCAGCTACAAGCCCACGAGGAGCCACGTGTAAAGATTAAATGTACTAAAGAAGAATAACGTAATGCATCAGTTTCCCCGCTAGTCCCACATGATTCTGTAGATCTAATTGAGTAATTTTAAAATTAGTAGCCAATAAAAAGCTATTTATATTTCATAAACATAGCAGCACTGGCTTCAGATAGTCTTCTTTTAACCAATCTCAGCTATTGCATATTCTAATGTCAAATTTCTACAAAACATGCAAACTTTTGCACAGGCAAGTTTGACACAGAACCTGAAGCTGCCTGCCATCCGAAATTTAATTCTTCTTGTCTTTCATTGTACAGCCATGTTTTAAAATTTTTAACATGCTATTTTGTTTTGATGTTAATATTTTATTAGAAACTTGAAAAAATATTTCATTTTGATATTATTTTAAGAAAAAATAAAAACATTAAGATCTGCTTAACAAAAGATAAACACTTAAGTATTGGTAACGATGGTAAAAGCAGTCAGACTTTTTTTCTAAGATCCCTAAGCATAATGCCAGGAGCCATGGTATTTTCAATCGCCCCATGTGTATGCAAAGGTTGGACGGTGAATGAAGAAAACCAAAGCACGGTGGGTGCATTTGGATTATGGTGCCGACAAAAGATACTGAAAGCACAACGGACTTCTCAAAGACCACACACATCTGTATTGGAAGACGTACAGCCAGAATCCTCCTTCGGGGCAAGACTGAGGAGATTTGTCTCACCTGCATTGGATCTTTTGCCAGGAAAGGTTCGTCCCTGGAGAAGCTCACCATGCTTGGTAAAGTCGTGGGGTGAGAGGGAAGACTGTTTAGAAGGTGGATTGACACGGTGGCTGCCACAATGGGCTCAAGCACAGCAACAGCTGTGAGGCTGACACAGGAACAGGCAGTTTCACGGTGTTGCACGCTGGCTCAGAACTGACTTGATGGCCCCTAACAACTACACGCCTAACAATATAACAATCAAATTGTGACTCATGAAGAAGCGGACTGAGGGCACACCTTCTTAAGCTCATTCAGCCCAGCTACCTTTCTTTTTTTTTTTCTTTAATAGTAGCATTTTATGGAGAAAGGATCCACGGAACGTACATCACTAAACTTCAACCAAAGATGGGGATTTGAGTTAACTGGAGAGGTTACTGACAAGTCACCAAGCAGCAAACTAAGCCACAACCATCCAGCTGATTCCAACTCATGTGGCAAACTTATCAGCGTGGAACTGTCCGCTAACGGTTGTGGAGAATGCAAATCTTTATGGAAGCAACAGCTACGTCTTCCTGCCCTGGGGCACCTGGTGGGTTTAAACTACCACCCTGGCAGTCAGAAGCCCAAAGTTGAACCCACTGTGTCACCAGGACTTTTTCTGATGAGTGAAGTCGTGCTGTGCTTTATGGCTGGTGGGGGAGGGAATGTGTGCCTGCTAAGCAGATCTTAGCTCTGCTGCATCTCTGTCAATAGCATTGGAGTCAAGGTGAAGAGCAAAGGGTATTGATCTACACTTGCTGGGGTTGAATCCTGCCATGATCCCCCCTTTGCTGCATGACAGTGGGTCACTTACTCTTCTATGCCTTCCTTTAATCAAGTTAAAAAACTCCAACCAAACGCACTGCCATCAAGTCGATTTGGATTCATGTTCAAGTTTAAAATAGGAGCCATTGGAGATTTCACCCCCCTGGAATTGTTAATACAGTTAATAGAACTGAAGTGTTTTTTGAAGAGTCCTTGATAAATACACTGTAAGTGCTCTGAGTGTGTGAGCTATTTTTTTTCGTTGTGCCTTTCTGGTTTCTGACCTGGACCTGAAACCACTCTTCTGTTTTGCATGCACACTCATCACAGATGCCTGAAAGAAAATTTAACTGAAATTGTACTTAACTTTGCTGTATGTCATATAGTAATATCTTCAACCATATTCTGTTTCTTTCTCTTATTCTCTGCTTATTCTACTTTGTTCTAACCTATTTTTATTATATTCTATATATTAAATTCTGTTTTTTTTCCCAATGTATACTCAAATTGCAAGACAGTCATTTATATATATATATATATATGTCTTATTAATCAACATTTAAACTCTTCCTTCAGTTTTCCTGCATCCATAATAAAATGTCTAGAATTATTTATATGTGTATATATATATAAAATATTTCAGGTTCTGAACCAGCTCTGCTTCTCATGTATTGCTTGCTGTGGACATAGATAATCTTGTAAGGTTTTTTTTCAATTCTAAAATTAATAACAGAAGTGATATTTCAGGACAACTTCTTATTTTAAGTTTTTAAATTTCATATTTAATCTGTATTTTATATATGCCACATATCTACATACGAGAAGGGTTCAAGTTTGTGGAAAAATTAAATGAAAGCATAATGGAATCTTTCCCTGAATATTTTCAAGCCCCTCAATATATTCTGACACAATTTTTTGTGTGTGTGAATTTCTAGAAAGGGACAAATTCCGTATATTCCATTTATAGCGACCCTGGAGAACAGTCACTGTAAGTAGGACTAGACTCAGTGGCAATGGGCATATTATGACATATAGCCACATGCAACACCTTGGAAAGCTTGTGCTCTGTGGGGGAGCCTTGCTTGTGCTGGGATTTAAGCATAATGACCCTAGAGGACAAATTGGGGAGCCCTGGTGCCACATTGGGATATGTGTTGGGTTTCTCATCACAAAGTCAGCAGTTCAAAACCACCAGCAGTAACATGGGAGAAAGACAATGCTTTCCATTCCCATAAAGTTACAGTCTCAGAAACCCACAGGGGCAATTCCACCCTGTCCTATCGGGTCACTAGGAGTCAGAAGCAACTCACAGCAGTGAGAGACAGGACAGATTAGAACTACCCTATAATGTTTCTAAGATGTTGACAGATACAGCACGTCTTGCTCTCAGAAGCCGCCGGTGGAGTCAAAGAGCCGACGTTTGGTAAGTAGTAGAAAACGTACCGGGTGCACCATCAGTCGCCCTTCAAACAAAATAAGAATCTTTATATTTACGAATATAAAAAAAACTCCAGAGCAAACATCCTAAATGTACTTGTTCCATCACACACAACATTCTATACTTTTACATCCAGGTTTATGATTTATTACAATGGCCACACAGAACTTACAGACAATATTCATGATACATTGTGGGAATTCACAGCTGAGAAATGTAGAGGATATGGTTTGTTGCTTAGCCAGGGCATGTTACAAAGCTCTTTCAAGGCTGCTAGTTCATTTCCAAAGGGCCTACCACTCTACAGTAAGTAAACCTCCACCCCAACACACTCAGTGGTCAGCAAACTTCATGGGTCAGGAAACCCTGCTCTCCTAGTTAAGTGGCCAGTCAGTCTCTTGCCCCAAAGCTCTCAGCATCACTTGCTCTGTGGGCTGGGAAGTCCATTACTCTGCCCCATGTTCTGGCTCCTGGTTCTGCTGCGGTTGCCCTCTGGCTCCTCTCACACATCACAAGTGTCTTCTAGATCAAGTAGGTTCATTATGTAGAAATCTTGGGGCCCAGAAGATGCATTCTTCTACTGGCTCTTGCTGATAATTAAATTGTCTTTCCTGCTTCTCACAGAGCTCATTTTATAACCAGCATGTTGGAATGTAGCTTAACAATTACAGGTAAACTCTATCAGTGTCTTGTCTTACTGTGTTAGTCCAGGTAGACTAGAGAAACAAATCCATAGAAACTCATGTGTTTATAAGAGAGAGGCTGATACACAAAAGCAGTTGAATATTGACAAAACATCCCAACCCAGTCCAGATCAAGTCCGTAAGTCCAATATTAGCCCATATATCTGATATCAATCTGTAAAGTCCTCTTCAGACTGGTGAAACACATGCAATGACACTGAATGCAGGAAGATCACAGGCCAGTGGGTTGGAAGTCTTCTGGAACCAGTGGCATTGTAAGCATCTCAGTGCTGGCAGGGCTCTCCAT
Source organism: Echinops telfairi (assembly GCF_000313985.2). Lineage (NCBI taxonomy): Eukaryota > Metazoa > Chordata > Mammalia > Afrosoricida > Tenrecidae > Echinops > Echinops telfairi. The sequence continues at coordinate 17,485,022 of NW_022103908.1, read as the reverse complement.
GTGGCTCCTCCAGTTCCCAGGGCTGCATCAGGGTAGGTCCATGGGGCTTCTCCTCAGGGATGTCTTGCAGGAAGTGAGCAGAGAGAATCTCTCCTGCCTCACAGGAGGAAATCCAGAAGTTCCCAGAATTCTCAGGAGAAGGCCATCCCTACACAGAGGCTTCATTGGCTATGACCCGATTGACAGACTCAATGCCACCTCTTCACTCTTAATTCTCCCAAGTTCCAAATTGACACCAGATTATGTAACTCTCACAGACCAGCCCTTGTCAATTTGACAGTTTCACCTAACTCTTTAGCCAGATATAATTTTCAAACAATCAATAGTAAAATCATATCTGTACCTAACAGGATAAAACTAAAATGCATCTAATTCAATATGTGCCATCCTCATTTAAACATAATATTCTATGTGACAAAACAAAAATATATCCTATGTCTAACAATTGCAGTTAAGTAACAACTACAGCTTCTAGAATTCTATGATTATATTATCCCACCTATAAAAGTGTGTAAGCCAACCACATGCCTTTATCTGCCCCATTTTGGGTATCCAATTTCTATACTGCTCTCTTACTAAAATCCAGTTCTCTGAGGAGACAATCATATTCTTCAACATGACAAATCTTCATTCCAGTTGGAACCTTGTAAAATCCACATCCATAAGCAAAGTCAAATCAGGACTGACCAAGCATAAAGTCTGAAGCAATATGTGCCAGTTCACAGACTCAAAAAACTTCTCTTCATCTGGTCAGGTTCTGGTCAACTCAATGTGGGCTGCCTTACTTAGCCTCACCAGGGTATCCAATGGCCGCCTTCCCTTAGACCAGCAGTTCTCAACCTGTGGGTTACAACTCCTTTGGGGGTCGAATTACCCTTTCACAGGGGTCACCCGATTCATAACAGTAGCAAAATTACAGTTACGAAGTAGTAATGGAAATAATTTTATGGTGATGGGTCATCACAACATGAGGGATTGTATTAAAGGTTCGTGGCATTAGGAAGGCTGAGAACCAGTGCCTTAGACCATGGCCTCATCACAAATTCTCAACAACTCTGGTCCCCCTTGGCCTAGAGGTCATGAACTTCAGACCAGCCAAACCGCTCTTGTCTTCTCTTCTAGTTCCTGTAAAGCAGGCCCATGGTTTTCAGTGGCCTGGCTCAACCTGTCTCTCTGCATTTCTCCCACTTCCACTCAACAAGTGGATCTAGGTAGTTACCTAGCAAGCATTTCTGGCTGTCACAGGCTCCCTTTAACATTCAGTCCCAGAGAGGAGTTTTCTTCATGGTTCCAGTTTCTGACAAAAACCATTGGAGTTCAAAACTTCAAATATCCAAAGAGTTCCTTTTTTCCTTTAATCTTTAAAACAGTTCCCAAGCAAGTTTTTTAAATGCAAATGTCCTGAGTACTCTAAAGCACTGGGTGGGGCTTATCTTTTCAGAGCCTTCTTTAAAGGCATTTCCTAAACATATTGAAGAATCCAATTGTAATGGTTGAAGACAAGTGAGCTCACCAGCTCGTTATTTTCATACTTCCCATAATCATTTCTATAAATCATTATGTCAATAAACAGAAGAAATCAGTATAAACAAAGTAGAATCATATACTAAACTCAATTCTTAAACTAGTCAAGTTCAATCCTTATTTAGCTTATCTAAATCCTTATCTAAACTATTGTATTGATACAAAAACATGAGATTAGGCCTCTGACAGCATCAACCTAGATCTAGGCTTTCTGTCAGCCATTTTCTCTAAGTACATGGTTTTTGAGAAATTCAAATGACAATTTCTATCCCTAAGCTCAAAATATAGATTAATCACATTCATGTTTGCCATTTCACACAAAAATAACCAAAGACTGCAACCAAACAAAATAATCAAAACTTTAACTTTCCATATTCTTTCCAGAAAAAACTGCATGGATATATCTGACTTCTGGCTAGCCAAAGAAAAAACAAAATGAGGAAGAGGTAAAACGAACACCCACTGTCCATATTTATGATTTGTTTCTCTAGTACCCCACTCCTGGTACCATAATATGTTAGTCTGGGTAGACTAGAGAAATAAATCCATAAAAACTCATATGTTTATAGGAAAGACGTTTATATACAAGGGCAGTTAAAAATTGAGAAAACATGTCAGCCCAGTCCAGATCAAGTCCATGGGTCTGATATTAATGCATATGTCTGATACCAATCTGTAAAATCCTCTTCAGAATCACAAAACATATGCAATGTCACTGAATGCAGGGAGATCACAGGCCAATGGGTTGGAAGTCTTCTGGAACAAGTAGCATAACCTGTTATCAATTTGGGATAAGCATCTCAGTGCTGGCAGGGGTCTTCATGTGGCTCCTCCTGTTCCCAGGGCTTCATCAGGGTAGGTTCATGTGACTTCTCCTTAGGGATGTCTCGCAAGAAGTGAGACTCTCTCCTGCCTCCAAGGAAGAAATCTAGGAGTTCCCAGAATTATCAGGAGAACGCCATGCTCACACAGAGGCCTCATTGACTATGATCTGATTGACAGACTCGACTGCACACCTTCACTCTTAATCTTCTCAAGTCCCAAATTGATACCAGGTTATGTAACTACCAAACCTACCTTCCTACCCAGACTCATGTTAGAAATGGTTATCTGGTGAGAGTTATAGGAATTCTGACTAGAAGAGCCACATTAAATCATCCACTGCCCCTACAGTACTTGAGATTAAAATAACTTGTAATATCAGGATTTCTATAGCTTATATCAGTCCATTATGTATAAACCTTGTATGACCAATACCAGTTGCCACTGAATCAATTCCAACTCTTAGATGCTATTACATTTTAATAAAATATTAGACATCTCCTATAAAAGTTCATATTCTTTTTGAATATTTTTAAATTGGAAAAGAAAGCTTATCATATGAAATGCCTATGTGAGCAAATAGTTATTTAGTTTTACTATCCCTGTACACTTTGAGCAATGCTGTTGTTATTTCTGGCTGTCTTCTTCTCCACTCCCCCTGGAAACAATGACACGGGACAGAGGCGAATCGCCCCAGAGGCTGTGGAGGCTGTGTTTATAAGGTGGGCTGCCATCCATGAGGTCCACCATTTGAGACCACCAGCTGATCCTCGGGAGGAAGACCGGGCTTTCTCTTCCTGTAAAGAGGACGTTTGGAAACTCTCAGGGGCAGCTCCACTGTGTCCTCCGGGGTCGCCGGGAATCAGTATGGACCCGCTGGCACAGAGCTCGGGTTTGAAACCTCCATGGGAGCCCCTCACCCTGTCCTTCTCCCACAGAGTCGCTTCCTGTGCTTGAACGGTTGTTTAGCAGGCATGTGCTTAACCACTGCGACACCAGGGCTCCTTGCTCCGAGCCAGAGAGGTTTTAATTTTCCACTAGATAGCCAGATCATTGAAATTGTCATCTCAAAAGGGGTCTCCTCATGTTTCGTCATCATCGCAGGAAAAGAATTATATTCATTATTACCTTCAACCTAAGCACACGTTCCTAAAGAAAACGTCACTTCCTAGGTATCAACGTTTTCATTTCTGTCCCCTTCTTTTAGCATCCCAAATCTCCTGGGCATGCCCAATGCAGGAGTTCACGAGCAAGCTTCCTCGCAGCCGTGCCTCCGCCAAGAGCCATGGGCATGTGCAGAGCCTTCGGCAAAGACGACACGCCGTGTTCATTCCACATGCAAACGCCTGCTCGGCTTTAATCACGAGAACATGCCATTTTGGTTGATTTAAAAAGTACTAGTGAGGCAGCTTTATTTGACCTTTCGCCTCACAGGCTGGGATTATTGTCATTTCATGGGCGGTCTCTTCCCTGATCACATAGATATTGATTTACACCTCGTTGCATTCTACACTTTGGCTGTTTGGTTAGAGCGTCGGAACCCTTCAGTGAAAGGTGCTACCACTGTCACTCATTTGAAAGGTTCTCCCCCACGTCTCTGTACACGCCATTCTCTCTGCGAACAGCTGCATCCCAGCTGTCATTCTGAATGGCAAAGATGTCTTTGGCTGATAAGCCTATGCCAGTGGCACACAGAGTGGATTCAAACAACTAATTAGCAGGAACTGGGCCACAGCAAGGTTTGGGGCTGTCCGTCAAGCCGGCGACCATGGCTGACACCATCAGTAAAACTGTCAAGTGCGACTCTTCCTGCGAATAAAACAAGCCCACTTGTTCTGTGGCGAGGAAAGAATTGGCAGAACAAGTTTAATAAAAAGTAAAAGAAGATGATGGCCCTCATTTACAAAGTGTTAAGTAATTGAAAAATATATTGACCTGGTGGACATTTTGCTAGCCGACTGATATTTGTTACTGTGATAAAGGGACGCCAACTGAAAACGTGTGTAAGAATTTTCAAATGGAGCGATTTTTAGAAATCACCTAAATGGTTTCAGTATATTCATTTAGCTCATGGAAAACAAAACAAATGCACACTCTTTAGAAATAAGAAATGATTAATTATCATGTATACATTTGGAGATGAATATCTAGAGATGCAACAAGACACACATTTTTCACAACCTTCATATATATGTTTGCACATACATATATGTGTTCCATATAGTCACACTGCTATACACCATAACTTATTTTAAAATTCACATCTTGTCTCTGTAACTATGCACACCTGAGTGTCCAATGAAGTGGGTAGAAGTTTTTGGGCCCACTCTGTTGAGCACCCCCTACCTGTCAGCGATATTTGGTTGGCTTGTAAGTTGCCATGGTGCTGAAAGCTAGACAGCCAATATTTCCAATATCACAAAGGTTTCCCGTTTTGCACATGTTTTAGCAGAGCTTCCAGAATAAGACCAGCAGGGAGGCAATGGCTGAATGACCTACTTTGAAAACCTAGTCAATGTAAATGCTATGGAATGTACTAAGATATTATCTGAGCAAGTGTGACAAGATCAATCTCCTCAGGTGGCAGTCACTCAAAATACACAGCGGCTGCCACATTATCATAATCACGAAGATGATGCACGGTGGAATAAGTTTTCTCTCTGTTCATTGTGAGGTACAGCCAGCTAAGTGGAACCCAATAACTGTAACACAGTGAATACACATAAAATATAGACATTTTCCATGAAAATTTAAAAGATGTAAGTGATATCAAATCAAGTATGAATGTGGAGTTTAAAAGCCTGTAATGGTGCATTTCCAAAAGTATTGGCTATCTTTTTTGGAACCAGGCAAAGGGTTCTGAATTGAGACGAGAAATAATCAGACAAAACTTTTCTCCGTCTTACGTTTCAAGCGCATTGCCGTCAAGTCCCATACTGACCTCAGAGGCAAGACTGGGCTGCCTCCATTGGCCTTGCGAGGCTGCAGTCCATGTTGAAGAAGACTGTCACAACCAACGTTCTCCCACATCATGGCTGGTGGGTTCAAACTACCTTGGCTTAGCAATAAGTGCTTAAACACAGAGCTAGCGGGGCTCCTTCAATCCTTGGATACTCCTTCTTAACCACTTGGTCTTCACCCTAGCAGTTCATTTGAGTAATAGTCTCTGTGAGTCACCATCAGGCACACTTTCTATGATCATCCACCTGGAAGAAAGCTTCTCTAACTCTACATGTGTACCCAGGTACAGTGTGTGCGTGCCCGTGTGTGTGTGTGACTTTATTTTACCACCGTTTAAGATTTAGAAAACATTCTAGTTAGAAATAAAGAAGATAAAACTAAACTGGTTTGGAATTAATTTCAGGTTGTTAGTGAAAACCAATTTATATAAATATCATTTGCACTCCCAAATAGTATTAAATAGAAGAAGGGGGAAAAAAGAAAGAACTCTATAGACAATTTTGGCTAAATTATTTACCTATTATTTTCATTTGAAAAATTATATGTGTAATACCTACTTAAAAACTTAGAAACTCATTTATCAAGAGCTAAATTAACTGGGTAATAAGACTATAGAACACGCCCAAAACAGGCACATACAAGTATGTCACATAATATTGATCACAGAGTCCTGTTAATGAAGAGTTAGAGCATGAGTTTTGTTAAATGATCGTACTTGGACAGAAGAGAGAGAGATAACAGAGAGAAAAATAACAGAAGAGGCTAAGCAAGAAAAGCAAAAGGACCATTTTGCCTGTAATTTTTTCCCCTTTATCAGTCCAAAAATCCCACTGCCAAGGAATTGTTTCCAACTCATATTGTTGTTCAGTGCCAGTGAGTCCCCAAAGCATCTCATAGCAACTCTATTCACAACAGACACCCTGGCAAACCCGGGGTCACCCTCACAATTGTGTGCAGTCACCCTCGCAATTGTGTCAGTCCATAATGGAAGGGCTTCCTGTCACCGTCCTCCTGCAACTCTTGTTGAATTATATTCCACAATGTTTATTTGCACTATGACGTTGAATAGATTGTTCAATATGTGCTGCACTCAGTTGGGTCATTTTTCTTCAGAACAGACACCACCATGGACCTCTTCCAGTCACTTGGCCAAGCAGCTGTCTTCCAATATCTTGGCATAGATGAGGGAGTCCTTCCAGTAACATTTCAGTCGGTATTCCATCAATTCCTGGAGCTTATGTTTTGCTAACTAAGGTTTGCAGGGCACCTGGGATCCCTCCTCATAACTCTTGGAGTTTCTGAGACTGTAAATCTTTTTTTTTAGATTATTGATTTTTTATTTTGATTAAGCCAGGGAAGAAATTTCTGTCATGGAACCAGAAAGAGATACTTACACCCCCCAAAACTCACACAAACCCGAGACTAAATCTTTCAGGGAGCAGAGAGCCTCCTAAAGGGGCTGCTGGGCTTGACTGACCAAACCTGCAGTAGTTAGCACCACAAAGTCAAGCCCACAGTGCCACCAGGGTGCCCTCTTTCTTATGAAATGTAGAATTTATTGTTACAATGTCACTTTTCCATCACTTGAGGTTGTTAACGGTGGCGGGATAGTCTAAATTGCTTTGCATGTAATGAGTTCAGGTTGGATCCCTTACGCTGCCACTTGGGTCAACTACATTCCAGGGGCACTCCTAACTTCCTTTTTAATGGAGGTCCACAGGTAGACTAGGACCCCTGATGGCATAGTGGTTACCTGTGGACTGCTGAGAACATCAGCCATTGTAAGCCACCAGCCAATTTCTACTTGACCCAAAAGACTATTATTCTAGATCATCTACGGAAGTGAGGTACTGAAAACAGCCATCATTTTGAATTCTTTACTGCTCTACTCTTCCAATATGCTCCTCTCACTCTTCCTTTAACTTAGTTTTCTAGCTATCACATAACAATATCAGCAACTACATGGAACCAATGATAATTTAATTTTTATGAATTTCTTTATCCAGCAAAACCTGTGTCATAAATTTACTTAAATGGTGAAAAAAAAAATCCCTTATCAAAATAGGTTTCCCAGTTTGGGCCTTGAGTTTTATAGCAGTGACCTATTCTGGGATATCTTAATCAGCCATCTGCTTCCATGAATTTCATACTTTCGATAACTGCCACATTTCCAGAATTGGGCAGCTAAAAGTCACACTTATTCTTACAACCCTTCCACCAATCTCCATACCGCTTAGACTTATGATTTCCATCTGACATTGATTTTTGGATTTCCTTCCTAGAAGGGAGAAGCCTTATTTCAAAAATTCATACACTCAACACTAGACTACTTTGTAAAAATACTTTACCTCAAGCATCAAAAACAGTAACAGGCAGCAGCCGCTCATCCTGGGATGCAGTCTTGTGTGAATTCCAATAACTATGAGGCATTTCCCTACAGATTACAAAATACAGGCACTGAAAGCTCTATCTGCTTCTACTCTGTGCTGTTTCATGAGTAAAAGGAAAGGGATATAATAGAAGGGAAATTACAATACAATTTCTAGATCAACAATCCCGGTGAAGGTCAGACTCGTGTACATTTACAGTATGAAAACACTGCGCTCTTTTTAATTCCTCTGCTTCTTTTCATTGTTAGGGTGGGCTGGTTTTCCAACTACAGAGAGAAAAGCTTAAACATGACAGTTAGCTGAGAGCCCACACCCTATTTGAAACCTAATTTAAGAAAGCATTTCAAACATGCACTGTTTTGACACTTGCTTGGAAATTGAATATGCAGTTGCATGATAGAGTCATTAGATCATTCCCAGATCTGAATGAGTAAGCACTGTGACCAACCAATAGCGACTGCACAATGCCTGGTGCCAGCTTAGGCTTCCTAGTATGAATATGTAATCTCCATCGTCCCTGCCAGTTGACCAGCCAATGCGCTCGCTGGGCACACATAAAACAATATCGTAGAGTTCATCTGACAGGCTGTGGCTGTTGTTATATTCAATTCCACTAATTCTTGTGTCTGTGACTTTAAACAAATGACTTAACCTCTCTGTGATATAGGGATGACAACAGTATGTACCTAATAGGGTTGCTGCCAAGATTAAATGAGGAATCATACAATGATCAAATACAGTATTTTTTAAATCCCCATTTTTAACACCTCAGAAAGTAGAGTGCTGATGATAATCAGGCATAAAAAGAAATCACTTATCCAGTACATTAAATTGTATCTATAAAAGATACATTTGGTAGTATGTTAAGTTAGATAAAATATGCTACTTATATGAAGTACTTAGTAGTGTGGCACAAAAATGTGCAATGGTTGATATTAACTTTTCCATATAAATAAGCATCAATTGTAATATCTAAGTTGAAAATGATAAACTGAGAATGCTTAAAAGCTTGCCAGTCATATCAATCTTGTTTGTATGTAATTATCTAATGCCATAATACAAATTTTTCAACTGCCTCAGGGTTAATTGACAGTAAGTGACACAGAATAAAACTTCCTACCTATCCAAAAGTATAGTTTTACACATTTCATTATCTCTTTTTGCTTTTTGAAGGTGATGAAACAGTAAATAGTAAACCCTTGGGGGGAATGAATAGGTAAACATATACTGGCCAAATTTGAAACATTAAATATTAAAAGAAGAAACCCAGCATACTAAGAGAAAAATACCCCAAATTTGTACCTTATAATCAGCTATCATTTTTTAAATTCTTCAGAATGATTTGCACTAAATTAATACACTTTACAGGAATGGAATCTTTGCAAAAGGTTAACTAGAGAGGCTACTAACAAAAATAAGTGAGTCCACTTAGCAGCCTCTCATGAGAAAGGCCTGTGTACCTTTGAAGAAGCCGTCAGTAAAAATCAAGGAAGCCCAGTTCTGCCCCACCATACACAGGTCTCCAGGAGTCAGGCTTGACTTTGAGGCCACAGGGCACTACCAAGACAATGAATGCTAAAACCATCTCCTTTGGTGTTGGTCTGCAGGTGCTCAACAAGTCTTACAGAAACCCCGTTTCTCAAAACTCTTTATCAAACTCTGTTTCTTTCTTCTATTTTTATAAGAAACACCAGAACTTGTCTTTATGCACGTAAAAAATGTAGACTTAAGTAGAATCATTACAATCAAACATTTAAAAAATGGATTAAGGGCAAAATTTACATGCCAGGAGAATGGACACATAAAATGCCTAAAACAGTGACTTCCAGAGAGCACATGCTGCAAAGGTGCTAGTTGGCAGGATTATGATTATTATTAACCATCTAGCCCAAGAAAGGCTAGAATGGACCTTTCTTTGATAAATTGAGAATCTGTGGTGTAGACGGTTCCTAAAATATAGTTCCTTCTACTTTCTTGTGTTTATTATACAAATAACACATTAGCTTCATCTCCACTGTCCTGGACTCAAAAGATTAGCATTGTTCATAAGTCAGAATCCCTTAGAACTTCAGTCAAACACAACCCTAGGCACACCACGTTCCTGTTCTCTGGGATTAAAAAAAGGAGGGGCAGTAATATGTTCATCAAAAATATTTAAATTATAGCTCACAAAACCCCCCACCAAAAAAAAAAAAGAGAGATTGCTAGAAACAATTTCTCCAATGTACTCGTTAGGCACCATAATACCAGAGTTGTTCTATAAGTTTGGATTCTTTTATCTGGAGAATATAGATATGAAAATGTTATAAGAATAAAATCCTTAGAAATTGAAACTTATATTTTAAGTACTTTCACATCATCTGGGTTAGCACTTTTAAGATACATGAATACTTATGACGATATTTTTGAGAATGATTGTGTTATTGTTGCATCCATTAAGGATGACATAGTGAGATAGTTAGTTTATTGTGCCAGCCTGGCTGATAAACACTAGTAGGATTAATTGAAAGAAGGAGAGATAAATGGCTTGATGAGCCTCGCCTTTCTTGTCTCTCGCTCTTTGATCATCGGACAAGTGTGCGGCTGCCTTCCTTGTTCTGTGCCTCAATTTACAGGCTACACTACCTGTGGGACGCCTAGCCTGTGGACTGTGTCGCTGTAAGTTGAGGTACCTTTAAGACCACACAATTGAAATTTACATCTCTGGAGCTGGGGACTGACAGTTGGTGAACTGGCTGACAGTTGTTGACCTGCCTTGTTATTTGTTGCTGTGCTGATATAGCCTAGCTCTCTCTACAGAAGAGGACCTGGGAGCCCTCAAGACTTGAAGGACTGTTAGTGTCTCACAGCTCTCTCATGGGAGTGAGTTCCACTGAGCCATTTGTATTGCTTTATAATTTAACTGTTCATTTCTTGTATTATATATCTATCTGTATATAATTTAACAGTTCACTTCTTGTGTTATATATCTAACTACCTTTATAAATAAATATATAAAATTATCAGCAATCTGGTTTTATCTCTCTAGAGAACCCTGTCTAACACACATAGTGCTGATGAAAACTCACGGTTCAATAAGAGTATGGCTATGTCCGCAGATTTCAAGTGTGTTAGATTTTTGACAAAGTGGAAGGGATAAAGACAAAAAATAAAAGCAAAATAGGAGAACTAACTTTGTTGAAGATTGAAAAGACATTTCTGAAAAGTTAGACACACAAAGAAATAGCATAATTGAGGTGGAAGATAAATTAGGAAATAAACCTGTTTAAAGTATCACCGTTCCTTTTTTCAGCTAAACAAATGACCACTCAGGAAAGAAGTTGCTTTCTCCATCAAATGTCCATTAATTAAAGTAACTTACCCAGCCTAAGCTACTACTGGGGTGTTTGTAAATGGTGTGTTCTTTAGGTTGGAAAGTACAAGTGCCCACAGTTGAGAAACCCTTCCAAAAATCAATTAATCAATAATAATCAAACTGTTTTCTATTACTGAAAATGAATGAGATCAAACGTAAGTTCAGTGAGAAAATGCAAACATAAGTTCAGTGAGAAAATGAAGAAATATGTGTGTGTGAAGGGGGTAGAAGGGCACATACACTATGCAGACTTATATAACCTATCTATATCTGTTTCTACATGTAATCTATAAATTATGACTTTGGAAAATAGATGAAACAGTATTGAGATAGCATTAGAATTAATAATAAAAATAATCTTCAAAATGTAGATAGGCTACATTTTACAATAGATGAACTCTTTAACGTAAAAAGAAAATTGATTTTACTTTAAGTTCAAAGAGAAGGAAGTTAAGGATCACATTGAAGAAAAGCTATTTTAAAATATCCTTATTTTTAAAAAGAACAGGCTAACAAAAACTTCATAGTAACACATTTACAGTAAGCAAAGTAGGGAACGAAGCAATTCAACTTTGGACAAATATATTTATCTCTTATATCAAACAACAAAAATTCCATTATGAATAATAATAATTAAAAACAAAAAACACTGCCATTGAGTCAATTCCAACTCATAGCAACCCTTTAGGACAGGATAGAACTGGCCTTATGGGGTTTAAAGACTGTAACTCTTTACAGGAGTAGAAAGCCCCATCTTTCTCCCATGGAACAAGCTGGTGGCTTTGAACTTCTGACCTTGTGATTAGCAGCACAACATGTACCCACTATGCCACCAGGGCTCCCCAATTATCAATACTAAACTGCAAAGGAAGCTGCTCATCATTTTCTCTAAAAATAGGTAAACTGTATCTTTTTGCATTCAATGATGATAATGTTACGCTTAATAGTTGGACATTGTTCGAATGAAGAAGATGACCATTGGCATTTTGTCCTATAATTGTTTACTTAAAATTGGTCAACACAATACCTGTATAATAATTCAACTATAAAGATCTACAAAGAAAATAATTATACAAATAAACACACAGTATTTAAAACCATCGGGGAGAGACAAGGAAAATCGCTCATTCTAGCACGTGCTCTATAGGGATTTGGCATACCTCGTAATGGTTTTCTTCATTATCCTGAATGTGGAGACCCGCAGAGCTGAGACATTTCTGAGGAGTGACAGGAATATTGTCACTTTTGCTGTGTGAGTTACACTGAAAGAGATTACCAAATAATTGTGACAAACTACTCCATAGTTAGGGTGTCTCCTGAGAGACATAGCTGTTTGCTATGGGCCTAACTGATACCGGTTGATTTAAGAAGGGTCTACATTCTCAAACACATGCATTAATATTGAGTCTTTACCAAAAACATATTTTTCAATGCCCCTAAGACAAATTGTCAAAATAAACTAAACGACATAAAATCTCACTCATTGCCATCGAGTCGACGTCAATTCACAGTGACCCTCTGGGACAGGGTAGAGCAGAACTGCCCCTGTGGGTTTCCCAGACTAACTCTTTACAGAAGTAGAAAGCCATGGCTCTCTTGCTGGGAGCAGCTGGTGGTTTCGAACTGCTGACCTTGTGGTTACCAACCGAATGTGTAACCACTATACCACTAAATCTCTTAGGTATAGGATGTTTATTGTTTTTCTCCACCAGCCTCATTACTTATTAAGCTTATGATTTTAGTAGATAACACTTATATGGGGCTAATCTAAGGTACTATGCAAGTGATTGAGACATGTTGTACAAATATCAATCGCAGACATAAAAAATTTTTACTATTCCCCATTTGCTACTAAGAATTAAACTGAAGGATTGAAAAGCTTGTTATCTAGCATTAATCTGTCACGCAGCTTTCTGGAACCATCCCCCATTGCCTTACCGACTGGAGGTATTGCTTTTGTAAAAATCAGAATAAAGGTGGGGGTGAAAAAATAGGGAAAAAGTGGAAAAACTCAAGGTTGACTAGACTAAAATATGGTTAATATTTGTTTTATAATTTATTATTATATTTTATAACATTAATTATAAATTATACTATTTTATAATACTAGGTTATTATCAATTATAATGAATTTAAAATATAATAGTTCATGTTTACTTACTGAGTGTAAAGTATCTTTGGAAGCAGTTTACCTAAACAATTTTTACCTGGAATCAGATATGAGTGGTGGAACTTAATATATTAAATTATGGCAAGGATCCGTTATTGACATGCCCTCTAGTCTTCTGCAAAATTTTATCATATGCTCAGATTCTTAGGACAGTGAGAGGAAAGGCAGTATTTTTTTCCAACTAATATGACATGTTTCCCATTCACTAATAAAATTTATTTTAGCCTTAACCAAGAAATATGGACTGGATATTACTTTCAGGAACATTTTTAAAAAGCAAACTAGTTTTAAAGTTTTGTATGTGGAGTTTACTATATTTTAGTCTTAAGAGCGCCTTTTATACATTGAAGTGTATGTCAACACATGCATGCAATGCTGAAGAACTTAATTAATTATCTCAAATGTTTGTTTGTTGATTAAGAAAAATAACAGGGTAGTTAACTAAGAGGGCATAACCCAAGTCCTTACTCATGTATCGAAATCTTTTGTAGCATGAAAGACAAAATTAACTCCCTCTTGCCCTCTCTACAAACATTAGCATTCCAACACTGGTTCACACATACTCCTCTTGGAGCTCTCTGGATAACTAAGCAAACAAACAAACAAACAAACAATCAAAAAACCCATATCATTGCCATTTTCGTGTCTGCTTTGTGGTTAAATGCTATTTATGTATAATCTGTAAAATGCTGCTCTACCAATATTAATTTTTTGAATGTGCCTATATTTGAAGTGCTTGTTGTTAATTATGAAAACCTGTCATCGCTGTCTAATCATAATAGATTCCTTTCCTTTCTAAAATTTTGGACCTTAAAACTTATTTTCACCTGAGATGTTCCTAGACATTTTAATCATTCGATTTTTGTCCCTACTCTTTCCCCTTATCTATTCAAGCTGACTAATCTTTTTCACACATCTCGTGTATTATGCAGTTTCTCCCTAGGAAGACTTCCTAAAGTCCTGCAGCCCAGCAGTTGCGTTCACCCTGATGGAATAGTGGGATCACCTGAGGAGAATTTAAAAACATCAGTAATGGATATCAGGCTTATGTCTTTTTACAATATCAGGTAATTGTACTTTGTGACGAGTTTAGATTCCTTGGGTCAAGGTCAAAACTCCTTTTCTTGACCCTTAAAATATAACATTTTAGCTTCAATCCTCTTCCAATCTGATCTCTTCCTCCTGTGTATTTAATCTTGCTATTCCACATTTCACCAATAATATGCTCAGTTATATTTATGCTTACTACATTTTTAGGAATATACTATAATGTTTCTGATCCAGGGAAAATAACCAGTACTTGTATACTATTTTATACTTTTACATATTTCATGTAACCTGAACAGAGAGGTAGAAACTTCATCAGAGAGTTGAATATAGAATTTTTCTCTCATCATCAGATATTTACTGAGTGGGTGCTGTCTTTCAAGGTGTAACGAGGTCACCAAACAAGGCATTTGATATGAAGAACGATCTTTACTGTATCAGTAAATCCAGAGATGGAAAGAGGTAAACATATGTAAAACGGTCATGCAAAATGTATGCGCCCAATGCCATAAAGATAGACAAGCATGAATGGCCTGATGCCTGTGTTCAATACGGTCTTGAAAGACGGTCTGACGCAAGAATCTTTGTAAGAGGGCATTCAATGTAGACAGGCAGCACGGGCAAAGAACCGAAGACATTGGTGGTGCTGGCTTCACCTAACTGTTTCAAGGACTTTGAAAGGACTTCAACCAAGAAGCACATGGGGGTTGACTTGGGGATAGGGACAGCAGGTATCACATGACATCTGAGAATAGAACCTATGATTAGGAGAAGTAGTCTTAATGGAAAAGGATGGGTGTTTTATAAACAATATGATGCTAACGGTGATCTTTAATCATTAAAGCTTGTTTCCCCACTCCTCCACCCCTAAATGTTCAGTTGTAAGCAAAATTAGAAGAATTTGAATATGACTATGATACCCAGAATAGTCCATCCTCTTCAAGATGCTCATTCAAGCTTTTATTATGTCAAATTCTGGAGCACCTACTATTGATAAAGGCAAAAATTAATGCATTGTTAATTTCTTCATGTTTAAAACTTTTTAAGAATTATAATGTATATAACCTTTGGGAATTGAAAATCTATGTATCAAATAAAAAAGGAAAAGTAACATGAAGAACAATATTGTAGATTAAATATTATAAATAGTTCCACCCTTAGGAAACAATTCTCAAGTTTGTGTGTGACTGTGTGTGTGTGTGTGTGTGTGTGTGTGTATTCACTATGAATCCACAGTCAGAAATTTCAATTTCAGGAAGAGTTGCAACCTGAGATGGACATTCGATTTATTATAAAAGTCTCAAATTTTTATCCACTTAATTTTTTTTGGCTGAAAATAAAGCACTTGCTGATGAAGATCAAAGATTTCAGCCTTCAATATGGATTATACCTCAAAGTTCAGAAGCCCCAAATTCTATCAACTGGCCCACGAGGTTATCTCTTGAAACACTGAGAACATATCGCCCTTGCCTTGGGTTTCATCTTGCTTTTATCCACAATCTACGCTCAACGAAGCAGAGGTCAAGAGATCAAATGACTCCTTGCATTGGGTCTATTTGCTGCAAAAGACCTCTTTAAAGTTTTGAGAAACAAGGAACTTGTTTTGAGGATTTCATATACATGTGAAAGTTGGACATTGAAGAAGGAAGACCAGAAAAAAAGTGGATGCATTCAAATTATGGTGTGGGTGATGAATGTTGAAAGCACCATGGGATACCAACAGAACAAACTAAGTTGTCCTGGAGGAAACACAATTGAAATCCTACTTAGAGGGAAGAGTGGCAAGACTTCTTCTAACATACTTTGGAAATGTTGTCCGTGAGAGCAGACCCTGAAGAAGGAGATCAAGTAGAGGAGCAACGTAACAGAAAAGTCTTTTTACAATGTGGATTGTATCTTGCAATATTTTTACAGTATGTATTACAGTATGGATACAACAATGGGCTCCAACAACAATAACTATGAAGATGGCCTAAGCCTGAGCTGTGTTCCGCTCTGTTGTACATAGGCACCCGAAGAGCCTGAACTGAGTCTATGGGGCCTAACCACAACAATTTGCTCCAGTTTGCCGAACTTGATATGGATAATGAATTATGGTTAGGGTGGATTTGCTTAATCAAGTTTATATTACAAGAGCATATGGATATTAGACGTGAGAATTCCAAAGTTCAATCCCCAGAAGTCACAGTAAATATCTTTCTTTTATTCTTTAAAACTTATTAGATGATTTACATACCTACAGTTGCTAGTCTATCTTAATGCTAGTATATTAATAAACTCTGTTCCTTGAAACACCTATTCTTGGTTTTTGGAAAATTATCATCTACTACCTGCTTCACAGGCACTTAAAAGCCATAAGCTCAAGGTAAAAACCAATCAACAATAGCAAAAGCAACAAAGGTTTATGAAAACCACATAACCATAAATAAGATGTAATTGTGTTCCTTGCGGAAAAAAAAAGAGGGTTCATTATATTCCCCACCCAATTCCAACATAACAGCACTTTTATTCTATTAACCCTCTTATATTCATACAAAATGAAGGTTGTTTACTAAAAATTAATGGAGCTGTTATACAAGTTTTCCAATCACTATTGAAGCTGTATGCAACCTTGTATTTTTGTGCTACATTTCACTAACAATTCAATTTGTTAAAAACTCCCACAGAAAAAAATGTTATTCCTAATGTGGGTTTTTATTTTTTTTAAAGAAAGAACTATAAAACCCACTGAAAATGTTTGATGTGAAAACTCTAAAAGTTAATAAAGCATTTTCAGAAAATCAACTTTAAAGAATTATTTATGCTTAACTTTTCTCCATCTATTCTCTTGGAGAATCCACATATGTCGGCATCGTATCACAATGAAACGACTTCCTCATGATCACCAGTGATTCCCACACTAACGCAGGTGCCACCACTGCTCTGTTCACTTGTCATACTATGCGTCCTGTTATTACCTCTGCCATCAGGTATTTCAAAAACCAGCAGGTCACCCATGCTGGCCAGAGTATTTTCAGAAAGTGTGGGTAATCTACTTCCAAAATAATCACCAATGCAACACGAGTGGGTATTAAAATAATGTTGTCTGATATAGTGCTGGGAGGTAAGGAAACATCCAACACTCATGAAGGTGGCACAGGGAGCAGCAGTGGATGGTTCGACTGGACGAAAGTTATCATGAAAGAGCGCAGACTTGCCTGCAGCTCCGAACAACACTAAAAGGCAATTACCCTCTGTTCTCGCCTAACATGACGCCGCTTATATGAGTGCCTCTTTGATGCACCTGGGTCACCTGACGTCTAGGATAGCATTCCGACTCACAGTGACTCTGTAGGCAAAGCAGAACTTCCCTGTGCGGTGTCTAAGGCGGAGATCTCCATGGAAGCGGATTGTCTCCTTTCTCCCGTGAAGCTGTGAGTGGGTTTGAATCCCAGCCTTTTAGGTCAAGAGTTGTGCTTTTAACCATGCTTTTCCCCAGAGCTTCTTTCAGGCCCCGAGACCACAGAGTTTTCTTTCTGTTCCCAAACTGCTCCTCTAGAGCCGCTTGGATTTGAGTATCGTGATGGTGTTCCATTCTTTTTCCTTTGTAGGTTGTTCTTCTGTTTTCCTTTTTAAGTTACTCATTGTAAAAGTGTTAAGAAGGAGGAATAATAATAATAAAAGTGTTTAACTGAAGAGACTAGAAAAGGATACAGCCCACATACTTCCTCAGAGTTAGTTTCAGACTGACACTGACTAGTACAGTCAGGCTCACACTGCTCAGGTCTAGACTCTAAAACACTGTCTCTGGGACAAACACAAGAAGTTTCTCATCTATCAGCAGGCAAAAAAGGCACTTAGAGCCTTCTTAGACATGCTTACTTCAAA
Source organism: Echinops telfairi (assembly GCF_000313985.2). Lineage (NCBI taxonomy): Eukaryota > Metazoa > Chordata > Mammalia > Afrosoricida > Tenrecidae > Echinops > Echinops telfairi. Next base: position 17,466,886 of record NW_022103908.1, on the reverse strand, counting down.
GTACATGTCTAAAAGCACATAATTTTCATCTTACACCACCTATGGTATAGGTTCTTACCAAGTCTGAAAAGTCCCCTAACACTAATTCCCAGACTAGCTCAAATCAGGGAAATCTGAGCTTATACCCACAGCCTCCCCTTTAATGTCTTCTGGGTGTCTTAAGCCATTGGATCAATTTTCATTCAATTTTAAATATGAGTGAAAAAGAAAACTCAATTAGACTTTAATTAATGTAGCTTGAATGTTAGTTTTAATTCAGCTTAAAATACAACAAATGCATTTTAAAATGAAACGTTTTATATATTTAGACACCTTATTATGTGTTAGAAATAGAGATGGCTAGCGTATGCATCAGTCTTAAGCCAGAGATTAGTCACAAACAATTTTTAAAATTTGATTTATATTTGTCTGTTGTTTTAATTTTTAATCTATTTTTTAAAAGAAGATATTGTTATTTTAAAATTGGAGGCAATGCATAATAAAATAATAGCATTTTTCAATTATGGGTAGTGAGGACATAGGCCTTTTTTTCATATGCCGTCTAACTTTTTTTCCTTAAAATAAACACATAGAAAAGGTATTGTCGTTGTTGGGTTCAAAATGAATTCCATCCACCACACAATATTGCTAATAATGGTTTTGAACGGGCTTTGTAAACCATAAAATCATGAATTTGTGCATCTCTAGAAATAACATTTGCCTATTATTATTTTACTAGATTTTATCTTAGCCAAAATGCAGAGAAGCGATTGTCTATATTATTTTAGACTTATTTCCTTCCACTTTTGCTTAGGGTCAATCCTGTCTATTTCTCTAAGAGAGTGAACATCTGGTTGTTGCTCATCTATGGTAAATCAATGCATAAAGTTACTCTGGGGTCTATTCTGATTCACAGCGGCCTTATTTGACAAGGTTTAACGACCCCCGTGTACTTCCAAGACTGAAATCTACCAATGCCGACCACATCTTTCTCCCTCACATCATCGGACGGGTGCCAATCACCCATAGTGAGGTTAGCAGTGAAGTGCTTCAGCATCACAGAAGGTATGATACCCAGTTTTAAAGTCTTCCTCTTCACTGCATGTGACAGTTTTGCTTTCTATCACTGGAGGAGCAGCCATGCTGGCATTCCTCCTGTGGACAGTTTACCCCCAGCTTGAAGCTGAGTAACTGCAGCGCTGCTATCGGAGATGCTGGATGCCACTGGGTAGATTTGGACTCAGGGGACTGCATGGCAACTCCAGGACAGAGTAGAACTGACCAGTGGGTTTGCTATGAAACACTACTAGGCAAGTATCTAGAAATATTTCAGGTGAAATAAATTAAAGACTAAACAAATAACTGCAAAATATTTACAATGACTTATTTTCACGTCTCATATATTTTGGCTTCTAACCCTTTGGAAGATCATTTCTTTGTAGCTCATTTACCTCTGGGCCTCGAAAAGAGAACTTCATTACAAGATCAGCATTCCTAAGTCCTGCAGTTTGTATGACAAGCTATCACAAAAATAAGATATGTTAGTGCCATTGAGAGGATCTGTATTAGAAACTAATAAGGCAAATACTTTAGTCATAATCTTGTTTCTCCAAGTGCACCATTAGCGCCTCATGGCACACAGCAACTTTCTCACACTTACGTTACTTAAGAATACTACTCTTATGCAGAATCGCAGCCTGAGAAACTCACATGAGCAGTTCTGCCCTGGCCTACAAGGTCACTGTGACTCGGCATCAACTCAATGGCCATGAGTTTGGTCTGATAAATGAATTCCTTCCTGTTCAAACACTCGGGCAGAGAAAAGTCTCCTACCCAGTGGACTTTCCCAATTCTACCTCTTGCTATTTTTCCCATTGAGGAGATTGGTATGCAAATTGAATGAGATTTGCTTCCCTATTTCTTGAAGCCTATCAATAGCCTCATTTCCTTTGTGTAAATTATCTTCCATCCTTTTCACAATTCTCCCTGACAGACCTACTTTTAGTCTTCCAGACATTCTTTCATGTCCCTTCTTGCTGTGGCAAAGGCACTTCCTCTCCTCTATTCTCCCTCAGATACTATTTCTTTCATCTCATTTCCAAGCAACCCATTCCATTTTTAACCCACATTTGCAGAGGCCAGACAGATGGAGGTAGTGACTACTGCTCAACGAACAGCGACAAGTTGACTGTTCCACGTGGGCTTTATGAGGAAACAGAAGCGGACATTGTGTCGCCTTTTAACACAGGCCATTTTTGAAGAGACTTCTCTCAATTATACTTTGCTGTGATCAAGTGAAGTGAACAGATGCAAAGATGTATATTTATATTGTGTGCTTTGTTTTGGAAAATGGATTACTTTGAAAGCCTGAAAAGCATTATTAATCTCCAATTTACTTCTTTAAGTTCCAAAACAAGATGCAAGAAATACTTTGGGCACACCATCATATCTTAACAAATTAGTAAAAAGTGGATTTCAAAAACATCAAAATGAACTTAAAGCCTAAAAAATTAAGATTTCAGTTGGAGTACCATGTTGAACCCTTTTAATAACTTTACTTTTTGTTTTCAAATTCTCTTTTCTATGCTATATCAAAAGTTAATGGTCTCTATCATAGACTGGTTGACCTTTTTCAAACAATTTTCACAACTTAATACAATGTCCAGGCACCAAGTACCATAAACAAGAGATAGCCTTCTCTTAACTCGTTATTGCTTACGTGGTATTTCAGAGCAATTTTTGCAATAAATATCTTGTTTACTATAAACTTTTAGCAACTCTGAGTATTGTTCATTTTCTAAGAGTATGTATTCAGTCAATTTTATGTCTATGCAATGATTTTCAAGGTTTTCTTAAGGCACTACGTACAAAATCAGAAAAAGAAATAGGCAGAAAGGGAGAGGGAAGGAGATGAACATAATGCAACAAATGGTAATTTAGCCTTTGATAAGGCAACATTAGGCTGAATTTTGCTTCCTTTAATCAGTACCGTAAATACAGGTATGTGTGTGGGTTGTTTTGTATTCTTAGAGAATTTTTATTCATCCAATTAAGTAGTAAACACTTCACCCTAGATCAAAGGTACACAGCAGGATCTCTAGAGATTTGCAACAACATTCAAACCAGAGGGGACCTGTGCTAACTGAACATGAGATGTGCCAATGAGCCCTCTGGCAGAGGTGCCGGTGAGTGCAACTATACAAATAAACGAGTGCATAAATTGACATCTTCCCACAGCCACTGTAAGCCCATTCATATGTAGTTATGCCTAGCTCTCTGTTTTTAATAGAGATAAACGGAATGCAAACGCAGGACATTACTCACTAGAGAAGAGCCATGCCCAGCCACCTTTATGAGGATGACAATTTTTAGCTGCTTCTGTGCACATTACAACACTTTTCTCTAAATGGTTCGGGGATCTTATATTAGAGTTTTATGCACTCTTTTGACCCACTTGCTATGGGTATGCATTGAAATAATATCCTTCTAAAAGTATACTTCAAGCACTAATGTTCTGTACTTTACAATTTCTCCACTGGTCCCTCCTTGTATTATTACCCTACTGTAAAGTCATTGCACAAGAGCAATAATGCATTGAAAGGTTTTAAATTACAAAGGGATTACAAGTTATATTGCTTGGGCAAAGCCTATTAATGTCAGGCAGCTTTGTGCAATGCAACTTAATTCTGCATTTTAAATAAATGGATGCAGGTCTTGTAGGCCTTTTAAACTTCTCAACCACTTGAGAGGGATGCTAACTTCTATCCACAAATATTTCAATGAATAATACAACAGGTATTACCAGTACTTTATTACTCAGGATTATTCTTACCACACTTTTTTTCAAGATAAATTGTATTTCATTTACATTTATTGTATTATTTATCATTACAAAAACTCTGAGATGTGCCCTATGTTTACCAGATTAATTGTTTTTGCACCTTAAAGATAATAAAACTGAATTTTTTTCTAAACAGGTCAAAATAGATTGACTAAGAATATGTTTTAAATTCTGAAGGAAGAGGCCCTGTTGTAGAAGTGTTCACTAGGAGCTCAAGAACAATGTGTCTCGTTGTTTCCTAATGTACTTGAGAGACATTAGGGAAGAACCAATGTGCTCTTCTCATTGTTGAATTTGACTGGTGCATCTTATTTTCACTCTATATTATCAAAACTTAAGAGTAGAAAAGTTAATGTACCGCTTGAGTTGTTTAAAATTTCCAAATATTCTAAAAGAGTATCAAACACATAGCATCAAAATTAACTTAATAGAGAACAAAAGTCACTTACAACTTGTTCATCAATGGGCATCAAAATGCAGAGAGGTATTATATGAAGCCTAAGATAGATGTAGAGGATCCCTGCTGGCATGGTGGGTATGCATAAGGGCTGGCAATTGCAAGGTCATCCTGCTTGATAAAGTTGAGGGCCAGCAAAAAAGAGGGAGACACTCAATGATATGAATTGAAAAAGTGGCTTCAGTATCCTTCTCAAAGACCATCTATGTCTATAAGTATGCCACTTCCATGAGGCCGTCCATATATATAAGTATGCCACCTCTATAACGCCGTCTAGTCTATAAGTCTGCCACCACTATAACGCCATCCATGTCTATAAGTATGCCACCTCTATAACACCGTCTAGTCTATAAGTCTGCCACCACTATAACGCCATCCATGTCTATAAGTATGCCACCTCTATAACGCCGTCTAGTCTATAAGTATGCCACCACTATAACGCCATCCATGTCTATAAGTATGCCACCTCTATAACGCCGTCCATATCTATAAGTATGCCACCTCTATAACGCCATCCATTTCCATAAGTATGCCACCTCTATAACGCCGTCCATGTCTAAAAGTATGCCACCTCTATAACCCCTTCCATTTCCATAAGTATGTCACCCTATAACACACGGCACAGTTACACCCTGATTGAGATGAAATACTTCTGAAAAAATTCTTACTAATAATTACACTTACGTTCTAAATTTCTAGGATAAAGTGAGAAATAAAAGAAATTGGAACTAAATGTAATTGTCAACATTAATTTCCAACATTCTTTGTATCACGTATTCTGTATTCTAAATACAGATCTTTAATGTAATATCAGATTATATCATCTGCAAACCACAGTATGCCTGTCAACCTTCAGTCAATGAAACCCGGCAATAAATTCTGAGACTTAAACCTAAAGTGCTTTAAAGGGAATTAAAATTCAAGGCTGGACTAGTTATTTGAATATTGTGTTTTCAAGGGATGTCCTTTTAAAAAGTTTAGTGCTTCATAATTCTTAATGTAAACATTTCTAAAATAGAATTAATGAGGGACATATATTTCTAATAGTACACACCACAGAGAGAGAAAGCTATTTTTATAGGATACTACTCTTGATAGAAATTTAACTTTTAAATATATAATCATGTGTTTTTATAAATTCAATGGATTCTAGTTCAATTTCAATTTAAATAAATTACAGAATATCTAAAGTAGAGTTAAAATGGATAACTCTTTAATGATTCTTGGTTGAAAAAAAACAACAGCCAAGAAACACCAACTCCTAAATACACTTAAAAGTGTGAATAGCAGTTAGGAAACTTGAACTTGAATATGACTTCTGTCACTACTTGATCATGCCATTCCCCTGACTCAGTGTTCTTGTCTGTAAAATGAAAAGTCTAAATTAGATAGTTTCTTCTACCACTCTCAGGCAACATGGAGTTACATGTAAGGTTAGACTTATTACCCCCAACCTTTAAACACATGAATTCTATATATGCCTCAAATTTTAGACCTTTATAGACTTATATAAATACTATAGTTGATAAAGGGAGGTAAGAGAACTGCAATCTTTGGTTCAATTTTAACCATTTGATCTTCAACCTATCTCTAAAATATGTATGTACTACTGCCATTGAGTCAGCTCCAACCATATTAAAACAAACAAACATTTTAATTCTTCTATATTCTTTATTCAATAAAAGAAAAATACCAATATAGAAGTTCTGATTTTCATTGATTGTAATGTAATTTTCTTCCCACAAAAAATGTATTGATACTTCACTTAACTTTTGAAACATTTTAGAGTATTAGGGACCAAAGAAAATGTGGCAGCTCACTTATTAAACATTCAACTACCAACTTATAGATCAGCAATTCTGCTCCATCAAATGCTGCCTGGTCATTTGCTACAGTAAAAATTGTTGTTGTCATGTGTGTTTGGTTCTGACTCTTAACTACCCAGGTACAGCACGGTGGGACACTGTCTAGTATTGCTTTATCCTCTCAATTGTCTGGTATGATTTAATCCATTGTTTCATCCACTGGGTCAGTTCATCTCATTAAGGGTCTTAGTCTGGTTTGCTGACCCCCAACTTTACCAAACATAATGTCCTTCTCCAGGAAGTTGTCCCTCCTGATTACATGTCCCAAATACATGAAATAAAATCTTACCATTCTCACTTCTGAGCATCATTCTGACTACTTATTTGTACTTTTTCCCCTTCCTCTTGTATGTTTAATATATTTTTAATAAACATAATTCAAAGGTATCAATTCTTCCTGTCTTTCTTATCCATTGTTCAGCTCTCACATGCATCTGATGTTATTGAAAACCCCAAGGCTTGCATCAAGCAGGACCTTTGGTGGCAAAAGACAGAGCACTGGTGGCATAGTGGATTATGTGTTGGGTTGCTAATTGTGAGGTCAACAGTTTGAAACCACCAACTGGAAAAGATAAGGCTTTCTACTTCCATAAATACATATTTAAAGTCTTAGAACCCCCTAGAGACAGTTCTGTTCCACCCTATAAGGTCACCTTGATTTGGAATCCACTTGGCAGCAGTGAGTTTGGCTTTGAGTTTAGTGGGTCAGGAAAACCTTTGTCCTCCAAGGAACAACTCCGTGTTTTAAATCTCAGAAGAGGTCTTTTGCAGCAGGTTATCCCATTTCAATATGGCTTTTGATTTCTTGACTTCTGCTTCCATGAGTTTTGCTTGTGAATCCAAGTAATGTATTCCTCGACACGTTGCATCTTTGCTCTATTCATCAGATGTCCAGTGGTAGCACTTTATATATTTTGTGTTGTTCTTTCTTTATGTTTTGCTTTTTAGGAAACCCTATTACAGACTGTAGTTTGAGATCTTCATCAAGTGCTTTAAGTCCTCTTCTGTTCTTCTGTCTCACCAAGCAAGTTTTGTGTCATCTGCACACAAAGTTCCCGAGTTCATATAGTTCAGGCAAGACTTAATGAATCCTACAGGGCAGTTCTACTCATCACGATGAGTTTAAATATACTTAAAGGCACCCAACAACAATGAAAACCAGACCAGACTAGAGAAATAAATTGTCGTGATGTTGGCTGGAACCCTATTAATGAATCTAAATATCTTACTGTAAAATTATAAAACCTGGTTAAGTTCTAACTACCATGATTAAAAAATATGGATTCTGCATCTTTTAAGAAAGAAAGCTGAAGCATATGAGAAACATGATCACTTTTAAGGTCTTACAGATGATTTTTTTTCTTTTTCCTTTTCTCCCTTCTTTTTAAGTTTAGGCAGAAAATCCCTGAGGGAACATATTTTTAAAAGTAAGAAGATTTCTATAGCTATAGTAACTGCTATTAGAGTCTGTCTTTTGAAATACTTTCGTTGTCTCCAAGCTCAAAACTAATATAACTTCAACAAAACCACTTTACTGTTTATCTTTTAAACCTCAGGTCATAGAACTGTAACACTTAAATGATTCTCTAAAACACACTTCTCTGATATTTCCTTATAAAGTTGTCTGTCTAGAAAAGGGAAGCATGAGTATTTACAGGGAATACTTCACAAAACTTATAAAAAATATATCCTTTGAAAATATGTATTAGTAAATATGAAGCATGACTGGGAATATTTTGTCTTCACTGAAGAATAAAACTATCTGATTAGACATTTCTTCAAGGAGCAAATTACAATCAATATATTTTGGAAGTTTCTCCAAAATTAATGCATTCAGTATTATATGCATTCTCCATTCAAAAAAACATTTCACAATAACTTCTCTTGCTCCAGGTAATTTTTAATGAGCTAGTTAAATAAATAACCATTGTTTTCAAAATTGATATAATATAAATGTGCTAATTTTGACCAAAGCTCAAGGAATTGATAGGTTCAAATTAGGATGTTTCTGAGGGTTCTGCACGGCACCTTCCTTCCACCGCGGCAGCCATCGAAGAGCAGCAGCCATGGCTGTGCGCTGCCCTATGGCCGTGGGCCTCGACAAGGACCGCAAGGTGACCATGAACATGAGCAAGCGGAGGCACCAAGCACACCATGTTCGTGCGGGACAGGATCCGGGAGGCGTGTGGCTTCACACCCTACGAGCGAAGGGCCATGGAGCTGCTCACGGTCTCCAAGGACAAGCGGGCACTTAAGTTCATCAAGAAGCAGGTGGGCACACACATCTGGGCCAAGAGGAAGAGAGAGGAGCTGATTAAGATGCCGGCCGCCATGAGGAAGGCTGCTGCCAAGAAGGGCTGAGTGCCATGTGGTCGTCGGCCATCCCCCACCCCTCACCCCCCAATAATAAAAGCCTTTCCAGAAACAAAACAAAAAAAGATGTTTCCAACAAGAATATGCAATACTCATCTATGCTAATAATTTGGAAGATGACAACTGTGGTGAAGTGAAATCACCTGGTAGGGCTTTATATACGTTGTCTTTGGAACTTGCATTAAATCACGAAGTGGTAGAATGCAAATGAGGTGTAGAAGACTCAAACACCAAGATTTCTCAATTCCACCATTGCTCTGTGTATAATGTAAGCCATTCTAGACACAAGAACAGGGGTCTCACAAGCAACAAGAAAGAGCCAGGAGCAGAGATCTCTGTGTGGAACGGTGGCGGGGGCTGCAGCGGTGCCCAAGGTAACATCGGGACTGACTATGAGGCAGAGCAGTGTGTGCTCTGGCTGACTGCAGGGGCAAAGTTGAGGGCCTGCAGCCATCACCGCCAATAGAGCTATGTAACAGAGTGGCTGAGAATAGGAGGACCAGGGGGAGAGAGACGGAGGGGGAGGGGGAGGGGGAGGGGGAGAGAGAAACCAGTTCATGTTTTTTTTATTTTGAGAAGAGGAGCTGAAGGTAAAAGAAATGTATACTTTCCATAATCCATAAAGCATTAACCCTCCCATAATTACGAGTATTGTCTGTGAGTTTTATGTGACCATTGCAATTGAATACTGACCTCAGTAGACATGCTCAGTGTTGTGATTTGGATAGTCGGTATTTGTGATAGTCTGGGTACTTTAGAGAAACAAATTCACAGAAACTCATGTATAAGAGAGAGTTTTATGTAAAGGTTAAGTATGCATCAAGAAAACAGGATGGTGAGCGTTTCTCTCCTCTACTCTGGGCATGTCGTCCGGAGCGCCCAGTCCTGGGAAAAGCACAGCACACTTGACAAAGCATGAAGAAAGAGAGAGTTTCATTTTGGAAAACGGACACGGTGGCTTCAACAATGAGTCCAAATAGAGCAACAATTGTCAAGATTGTTCTGGACTCAGCAGTTTTTTGTTTTTCCAGCTCTACATAGGAATCCCCGTAAGTCAGAGCCCACTCCACAGCACCTACAGGCAGCACAACAATGATTTTCAGCAACTGTCTCTGTCTCCCAAGTGCATTCAATGACATACGTAAATAGCACTTTTCAAAGAGAGAAAAGCAAGCAAACAATAGCATTTGAAGAGGAGCCCAAGTAGATGGTGACATTTTCACATTGTGACCTCTCCCCATGTTGTTGTTCAGAAGAAAGCGAAATGAGTCAGTCAGATGGTGATGCATTACTTCCTACTAAGAAATCCATATAACCATATTTACCCTCATGCATAAGGATTGGTGTTAAAATACATGGTATGTTGCATAATAGAGCAGTGGATTAAATATATACACATAAAACATTTATCTTCAGATTTATTATATTAATAATAATAATACACTTCCACATCAAGATAACATATAAGTCATGGGATATAACTTTAGGATAAAAGAAAAAATTATATTGAAAGCCTCATGTTCAAATCCGATACAATTGGTAACAGATTTTATGATACATGAACATTCTACTATAATTTCTAATATACAAATTCTTTTGTAAGATCTGATTATTGTTCGCTTGCTCTCACTCAAACGTAGATACTAAGGATCTGATAAGAAGGAGGCTGTTTTGCTACCCTTCAATGAAGAGGAAGAATAAATAGAAAAGATCTGCTATATAATTCACAAGATTAGAAATTTTTGTATTATCATGAGGCCCCACATACACAGAGATTGAGACCACGAATACTGTTGATTTTTAAAAACTTAACTGGCAAAATGTTATTAAAACAATTACATAATCCATAATATTTTGCAGACTCCGAAGAGCTGTAAAGTATTTTAAACAAACACAATATAACTTTTTTCCAGCTTCTAATGGTTAGGATTAGGGAGGGGGATTTGAGAGACAGAGGAAGAAACCAGATAAGGTATCTGACCTCTTCTGAGACTCAACATAAAAAGAAACAGGCAATCAGTGTAAATAGGATTCACACTCCAGGTATTAAGTTCATCAGCTCTGAATCCTGTTTTGCCTTTCTCTCAGCCCTAGCCCTTAAAAAGCTCTCTTTATCCTTCCTCTGTGTGGTACTGAAACGCTTTTCAGAGTTCAAAATTCAGCCTTGAAAATTGTGCTTGCGCGTGAAGAGTATCAGTGATTCTATTCTGCTGAGGAGATTTCAGCATTTGATAGACTAATTGAAGTTGAAAGAGACGGAAGTGATTCTAGTCTTACCTTCTATATTCAAGGAGGAAATTTAGACACAGAAACTGACAAACCAAAGGTCACATATTTAGAGGCCAACAGATTATATATATATATATATATATTTTTTTTTACTTTGACGATATTGTGTTAAAATCAGCTTCATTATTTTTAAAATAATTGAAACAATGAGGCATCCAGCTATATTCTTTACCCTATATAACTATAGGTTTACAGAGTCCTTCAATCACAGTTTATCAATATTCTTTCAAGTAACAAATTAGGCATCAAACTCTTTTCCTTAGGGTCAATTCAGAATCCTTGGGGTCCTCTGGGCAGAAAGAAACCGCCCCCATGGGTTTCCAAGACTGGAGTAGAAAACCGCATTTTTCTCTCATAAAGTTACCTATGGTTTCAAACTGTGTACCTTGCGGTTAGCAGCCCCATAGATAGCCAGCCATATCACCCGGAACAACCTAATGACTCAGACTCACCAACTCACTTTAAAGCCAACAGCTCATTCCATCCAGATGACCATTCAATCTAGCAGAGTGGGAAAAATCTCCCTTAGAAGGGATTTCAAACCCAAACTTAAGAAATCATCTGCTCAATTCAGCATCCACCTGTATGCATAACACACACCTCTTTCACCAGGTCAACTCCGAATTGCCCATGTTCAGGCTCTCTGAGGTCAACGATACAGCCAGATATTCTGATACATGAGCTAAAAAAGCGGGTCAGCTGAGTGTAAAACTAAATGCTCAAATAAAAGGCACCTGAATACAGATACATGCAGGTGTTAAGTATACCAACTGCAACTCTAATTGTGCCCCTGTAGTTTAGGCCCATTGTGTTCAGGGTTGATGGTGAACTTGTATTTTGTAATTTTAAGCTAATTGGCATTGCACCAATCTTCTCCAAATGCAGGCAATTCTTTCTATTCCTCTCCCCTGGTGAGCCCTCTAAAGCATGGGGAAGTACCAGAATGTGTTCACAGTCTTGTTGAAATAAATAGCCAAACACAACAAGGAAAGTTTGCCTAAGGAGCACAAATCACACACACACACACACACACACACACACACACACACACACACTCGCATGCACAGAACTGTCAAAGGGTGCATTATTCAGCAAATATTTACAAATTTTTAAGCTATAGAACATACAGATGAAACTACTTTCTAATGAAACTCGTTGCTCATTAATCTGAAACTACTTTAAATAACATTTTTCTTTACAACATAAAGTGAGTACCTATTTTTCTTTATATATTTTTTCTTTCTAAATATAGATTGATACTATGTCATTAATAGGGCTTGTATATGACAGCTGACTTCATATATTGACCACCATCTAGTAACACACACTTGTTAAAACCTTTACCCACTCATTTGGTGGTTTTTGTTAAGCCAATTTACACAAAGCAAAAACATTCGCTCAATGTATTCTTCATGCAGAAACATGAATGTGCATTCAAGTGAACTCCTTTAAAAGAGCCCTTTCAGTGTATGGTCCCTGTAAAGATGGGACACCCTTGCATTACATATATTTTACTCTACATGATATAAAGGTATAACATTTTTCTTTTGATTTATCCTATTTTTGAATAATTTGATTCAATCGGCTGGATATTTACTAGTAATATGTTAATTCCTTTGTGAAACATGACCACTAATGAGTTAGTTGATTATCATAATCAGAAACACTAATCATCACAGTCTTGATGAAAATTCAGTCAATGTCTCAAGAGAACTCTGGTTGAACAAATGTGTTGCCATTTTATTTGTTTTTATGATAGCTGTTCATTGAGATTCAGTGCATAAAATAAGTAAGTACAAATCAAATAGAATAAAGACAAGATCTATAGAAATTATTCTACTATGATACCCCAGGATGATAATTCACTTTCTTTATATGACCAATTCAGCAGATTAAAAATGTCTTGTTATAATTTTAGCTTTATACAGGTACAGCAAACTAATAAGGAAGGTAGTTTGCTCTAAAAAGTCTCCTCTACCCAAATCCCCTGGAAGGACGTTTGCGCCACTCCCCCTTCCTCCTTCCCTGCAGACAGAGCAGATTACGAAGGTGATGGACCTCTCACCCACAGCAACAGCACAAATCTGTCTGAGACCATCAGATGTTATAGATGTCTATACGTGACTATGGTCCAACCAAGACAAGTTGATCTTCCCTCAAATCTTTCTTGGTAACATGTTAAGAGGGAAAGAGAAAAACTCAGCTGGTGATTGGCATTTGAAGTAAAGGGTTGGCATTTACAGTATAAGCCATGTACAAGTTATAAGAAAACAGTTTAGAGAAACTAAGGAAATATTTTCCAAAATGTATAGCTACCAAGTAGCCAACTAGCAAGATTAATACACACACACACACACACACACACAATGAACAAAGATATACCAGATATGGAACCAGGAAAGGAGAGAGAGGAGTGTGTATGTGTGTGTGTGTGTGTGTGTGTATACACACATATACACTTGCTGCCATCGAGTCAATGCTGACTCAGAGTGAAATCCTGTTTGTTTCAGAAATGGTTTACTGGAGCAGAAAGCCAGTCTTTCTCCCACAGACTGGTGGTTTCCATCTGCCAACCATAAAGATCATAGCCCAATGTAAAACCACTACACCACCAGGGTTTGCTTTTTATAGAGAGAGCTAAAGACCTAAAGATAAAACTGCCTCATTCATCAATGTCTATTCTGCCCTGTTTTGCATAGTGGCATATTAATCCGGAATATTTAAATGAGTCCCTGCTTGACATAGCTCAGTTTTCATCATCAACTTCAAAACTATAAATTATATTTTATGTTTTTAAATTGTTTTTGGATTAATCACTTGATTGTATTTAATAGAGCAGGCAGGGAAAAAGTAAGGGAACCAACTGAAATCATGGTAAACAAGGAAAACAATGTGTCTTACTTGACTATCTAACAGTCTTATAATTATTGAAGCAATAATACTTTTCACAAATTTTACAGTGTAGATCAAACGTATATCTCCTTTACTATGCTTGCATGTTCAGAATCCTCCTTGTCATTGAGTCAATTCTGTTTCATGGTGACCCTATAGGACAGGCTGTAACTGTTCCTATGGATTGATGAAGCTGTACATCTTTATGAAACAGCAAGACTCATCGACGTCCTGCAGACAAGCCAGTTGTCTTGAACCGCTGACTCTGTGGCCAGGTCGTCATCCACTATGTCACCAAGGCTCTTGACTGGAGCATTAAATACTCTTCACATCATTTAGATCAAAGCATTTAAAATCAAATTTAAAAAAAATAATTCAACTTTCTTACATCTCTTATAAAAGACACCCAAGGCTAGTTTTCTTCACGGTAAAACAAAGAAAACAATCACCTGGAGTGAATCCATCTCACTGTCTCTGATACATATCTGCACTCTTCATTGTCTTCACGAACTTTTGTCACCGACAAGTTTGGAAAGTGTCTGCCATGCCCCCTTTCGGCTCCCTTTCTTCCTAATTATGCCTTCGCTTCATTCACCTTTTCCCAAAGGGCTCTTGGAGAGCCATCCTCTTTTCTTTTCTCCCTTCTTCCAGAATGATCATCTTTCCTCTGCTAGACTGTTTATTTATTTCACTATCTTGACTCCTTCAGTTGGAGAAATACATACACACACACACACACCCCTACATACATTCACACATATATATCTCAGGGGGCATCAAAAAGCACTTGGGAAAATGGAATTCAAAGATAAAGAAATGTCTCCATGAACATTTTGAAGCCCACTGGTACGTCTAATAGAAATACAGCAACTCCTAGCCAGCAGTCAATGCCAACTCATGGTGACTTCAAACGTGCCAGAGCAGAGTGGTGTTCCAGAGGATTTTGTATGTTTGCAGTGCCTTCAATGTGGAGTGTGGTGGGGCTGTCAGGTAAGCATTGCACTGCCTACCAAAGGCAGTTCAAACCCACCAGCCATTCTGTGGAAGAGAGATGAGGCTGTCTACTCCCTTAATGGTTTACAGCCTCACAAACTCTGTACTAGGTCACTATGAGTTGGAATAGTGTCAATGGCAGCCAGTTTTATTTTACCATTTATTTGTTCCTTTTCTCACCATTTCTTACTTCTCTGTGTAACTACATGCAATTTCCTACCAGCATTATCTCCTACCCATCTTTAAGTCATGAAACCCTGATCTGCTGCTTCAGAACCAAATGTTTTCCTAATCTTCTTCTTGCATTCTCAAAAGCTTGCTAAATATGGAGCCTATGATTCTTTCAGGTACCTTAAAACCAACTTGTCCAAAAACCAAGTTATTGATTTACACCTTTCTTACCTAAAGTTATTTTTCTTCTCTCTTCTCTCTTCTCTTCATTCTCCCTCTCTCTCTCTCTCCACACACACACACACAGGGAATATACAACTTTTTATAAAAGCATTCATCTTATTGTAAAGTAATTATTTATGTTTTTGTGTGTATGGTCACTTTGATGTCCCTGGTACACTCTCTGTCTGACAGACAGATGAGTTCTAAAACTTGCTGTGAATAAACATTCACCGTATTAGACATTTCAGCTTCTGCTGAGGAACCTCACATTGTGTGACCATTCAGAGCTGCACAGATTTGCTACGTCTAATTGGAAGGACTGACTATTTGGGATTGTTTGGTTTTGAAAGACTGTATTCAGGCATGGTCCTAAGAGTGTTGCAATAGTAAAAAGTATGTTGTCTGCATCGAAAACCCAAGAACAAGCAATTGGCCTATGGACATAATCACCTCTCTCCTGCTGCTGAGGAAAGGTGGTTGGGACATGCCAATGAGATGATTAGATGTGAACGACTTGGCACATATGAGGGAACATGCAAGACAGGCTTTTAATTACACATAATGCTTACCTATGATTCCTTATTAAGTTATAAACCAAGCACAATATTCACTTTTCAAAATGACAGATTAGAGCAATGTTTTAAAGATTCTCTCATTCATTAAACAAGCCAATTTATGTTCAACCCTTGTTGTTGGTGTTGCTGTCGTCAGATCCACTGAGTTGGTTTCCATTCACAGGGACCCTGCGTAGAACGGAGTGCAACACAGCCCAGTCCTATGCAATTCCGCACAACCGGTCCTACATCTCAGTCCATTGTTGCATCCACTCGATTACCAACTGGCCTCTTGATTACTAGTTTGCCAAGTATTATGTCTTCTCCAGGGATTGACTGACTCCATTTCTCCTCATCTCATGTTCACCATTCTTACCTCTAAGGAGCATATTGGCTCTATTTCTTCTGACACAGATTTTCCCTACTTCTGGCAGGCTATGACCCTTAGAATAAGCTAAACAATGTGCCGTCAGGAACTTTTTAAATACTGCACATACTTGTGTATAAGCTGTTTTTCAGCACATTTTTAATGCAGTTTTTGTGGTGAAATTAGGTGCCTCGGCTGATATTCAGGTCGACCTATACTCGAGTATGTACAGCAATGTTTCAAAAATAAAAATGGGCCCTCCATGGTTCAGAAGTAAATATGGTACTTATCTAAAGAATGTTTACATTTCCTTATAGAATCTTTGTCTGGGAGGAGATGACTTAATAAACCCACATGTTCTATGACTTATTCTCAAAAATGATGGAAACGAAAGTAATTTTTCTCCTATGTTTCTAAATTAGATATTCAGAACAAGATAGGAAGAAGATATTCCAACATGCATTTCTTTCCAAGGTAAACAAAGAAAATATTAACTTTGTTCTGGTAGTTCATAAACCATAAGTTTGGCACGCTTCCGAAAATTCCTGAGTGCTAACATTAATCCCCTTGAAAGGATGACGGTCAATGTACAGTGTATTTTGCATGTCCCTAAATAAGTCTTAAATGATGAATTTCACTCTCTGACTGAGCTGGTTTACCTCAGCACATAATTTCTTATATTAATAACCTTCCCCAAAGGAGCTGAATGACCTTCTATAAATACAATCCCTTCATTCAATCAAAAAATTAAAGGCTGTAACCACCTCACAATTCATTATCCTTGTTAGAGGCAATTGTTGAAGCAGAAACAAAACACAAACTCCCAATCCTCAATCCATGTAATATAAAATGATGCAGTCTCCTGCGCTTATGTAGCATGAATATATTGAAAATTGCGTAGTATTTTGTGTTTCAAATCAATTCTATTGAGTGAATTCTTGTTTCCAGTGAGCTGTAATTTTCAGAGGGGGGGGTGGGGGGAGAATAAACCTCCTTTCCAAAATCAAAGGCATCCTAAAACAATAACCTCCTGAATGTTTGTATATTTTCAATCAGTCTTTAAAAAAATGCCTCTTCTTATGAATGTCTCAGCAATTATGATGAAACTAGATTATAGGGTTATTGGAATTGGAATCTGGAAGACTGCAATTTACATAAAACTAAGAGTGAGTCTCAGAATCCAGTGAGAGGTTTTTTCTTTGATAGACTGATCAATGCTTCTAATAAATCTCCCTGTGCATCAAATCCAACAATCCATAATCCACACCTGTTAGATACTGCCCACTGGATTCCAACTCATGGCAAACCCAGGTGTAGAGAGTGGAACTTCTCCATGGGTTTTTCTTGATTATCTTCTTCACAGAAGCGAATTGCAAAGACTTTCTTCCACTGGGTAGATACCAATTGCCGAACTTTAGGTAACAACACCAAACTCACTGCCTTAGAGTCTGTCCCAAGTCATCAACATGCCTTAGGGTAAAGGAGAACAGTTCCTTTGAGTTTCTGAGCCTCTGCGTCTCTGCAGGTGTGTTAGATGCCATCAAATCATTTCTGACCCCATAATCTAATACAAAATAGAGTGAAACACCGCCCAGTCCTGCACCCTTCTCACCAATATTCCTAGCCTGACCCTGCTGTTGCAGCCACCATGGCAATCCAGATCTTGAAAGCCTGCCCTTTTTGCACTTCCTCTCCACTTTACCGAGCCTGAGGTACAAAAATAGACAG
The DNA here is from genome assembly GCF_000313985.2 of Echinops telfairi. Lineage (NCBI taxonomy): Eukaryota > Metazoa > Chordata > Mammalia > Afrosoricida > Tenrecidae > Echinops > Echinops telfairi. Next base: position 17,449,155 of record NW_022103908.1, on the reverse strand, counting down.
CCTCAATTTTCTCCCCCAGAGAGGACTCTGCATTTGAACCACTGATCCTGCAACTAGCAGAAGCCAGTGCATAACCAACTGTTTTACCAGAGTCCCTTTTGGACAAGTGTAACCCTGTTTGCCACTTGGATTTCTGTTCACTATCCACAAAACCCAAAATCCAAACTCTCTGCTGTCATGTAGATTCCAACTCCTGTCATTTCTGTAAGACAGGGTACAACTTCACCACAGGATGGCTAAGGCTGTAACTATTGAGGGAGCAGACTGCCACATATTTCTCCTGCAGACCATCTGATAGAATCTAACCTCCAACATTTCAGTCAACAATAGAGCGCTTTAACCATTGCATCACCCACTCACTCCTCCCTATGTATAAAGGCCTGGGAAGGGAATCTCATTGACCTGGCAGAGGTTCTTAGCTCACCTTGAAAAGACGTTTACTGGAAAAACATAATCATAATATTATTAGGCCAGAGATTTCACTCATTCACCAGAAACTATCAGGCAATATATTTGAGATAGGTGACATAGTTTTAAGGTACATGTGATAGTTAGGTTTTCTATCAATTTTGGAGGGCCTGGATTCTCCTATTTATGTATTAAATATTAAAGTAGCAGACAGACATTAGACCTTGTGGTAGTTATATAATGTGCTGTCACTTTGAGGATTCAGAGTGAAGGGGTAGAGTCTAGTCTATCAATGAGGAAGTAGCTTGATGGCCTCATTTGGAGGCGCTAAGGAGATAAATAGCTCGCTGCAGGCGGGACACATGCTCATTCCCTGTGAGACATCCTTGTGGAGAAGACACATGGAGAGAGGCTGATGGAGCCAGAGAAGCAGCCATCCAGGTGGCAAGCAACAGAGCCCACATGGAAGAAGCACACCAGTCTGGGTGATCATTAGGTGCCCACAGGATCAGGTAGCAGGCATCAGAAGACCCAAAACAAACAATCATATCTATGTGAATGAGGGGGTGGAGCTAAAGGTCATCTGTAGACAATTGGACATCCCCTCACAGAATGGTTACCAGGAAGGAACAAGCCAGCCAGGGTGCAGTATAGTACCAACAAAACATACAGCATTCCTCTAGTCCTTTAATGCTTCCTCCCCCACACTATCATGACCCCAGTTTTACCTTACAAATTCTGCTAGACCAGAGCATGTCCACGGGTACAGATTAGAGCTCTTGACACAGAGAATCTAGGACAGATAAACCCCTCAGGAACAATAATGGGAGTAGTGATACCATGAGGGTAGGGGGAAGGTGGGGGAAGATAGGGGGAACTGATGCAATGATTTACTTATAACCTACCCCCTCCAGGGAGAAGAGCAAGAGAAACATGTGTGAAGGGAGACAGTGGATGGTGTAAGATATGAAAATAATAATAATTCATAATTTATCAAGGATTCATGAGGGTGGGAGGGTGGGGGAAGGAGGAAAAAATAAGGAGCTGATACCAAGGACTCAAGTAGACAGAAAATGCTTTGAAAGGATGATGGCAACATATGCAAAACTGTGCTTGACACAATGGATGTATGGATAGTTATAAGAGTTGTAAGAGCCACCCCCCCAAAATGATTTATTAAAATTGAAAAAAAAAGGAAAAGGTTCTCCCATTTTGTGATCTAACAGGCGGTCAACCCCAACATGGGCTCTTCTGTGAAGGAGTCAAGTGAATTATCTGGTAACTAGGGGTTATGGGGTTACTCAGTTGATGAAATGAGGCTAAAGATATATGTTGATTTCACTTGGTCTTCTTGCATCAGTTAAGGAATCTTTCTTTAAAAGAAAGACAAGTGTATAAACACTAGGCCAGTTCCCGTGGAAGACCCAAAGTGCTGAACTTTACCAACCAGATACACACATAAACACACGTGATAGGAATACGTAGCTCGTATCCACCAGGAGCAAAGCTTCTTTTAAAACCTGTCTCCAGGAAACAAGAAGAATAGAATATAACAAGCATGTTCTCAGACCCTAACTTACTACAAGATCCTGGTGCGAATGCTTTTGTCTTGAGTGCGTCTAGCTGGGAAGGGTGGTTAGCAAGGCTTCTGATGAGATATGCAAAACTATCTGAATAATAATATTTCAAACATGTAGTTGACTTTCTTTTATATGTCCTAAGGTCACTTGTAGCAGTTTTCATGTATCTATTCAATTTCCCTCCACTTTACCAAGCATGATGCCCTTCTCCAGGGACTGAAATCTCCTGATACATGTTCAAAGGGTGTGAGACTGAGTCTTCCCATCCTTGCCTCTGAGGAGGATTCTGGCTGTACTTCTTCTAGGGGAGATCCATTTGTTCTTTGCACAATCCATGGTATTTGCAATATTCGTTGCCAATGCCTTCCTTTAGGGGCATCATTTTTTCTTCGGGCTTCCTGTTATTCAATGTCCTCTTTCCAATTTTCATGTACCTCTTAAATTTGGAGAAACAGTCAGTCCCAGTGCTTCCACATGTATATAATTGTTGAGATCATTAAAGTTTTATATAAACCATGTTGTATGACTTGTTTCATCGACTAACTTGATTCTTTTAAAGTAACACCATTAATTGTTTTCCTTTCATAGTGAGAAACGGTGTCATCTCCTCAACTTACTACACTTTAATTATCATAAAATTCTCCTAAAGGAAACTGCCAGTTGGTCCTGTGATAGAACATGCACCGATCAAAGGTTTGTATGGAAATGGAATTGCTGCATAAACATATAACTTATGAAAAATTATTAACACTTTACACACTTGCTTGAGAATGTATAACAACATTATGTATTGAGCATCAGTCTCAGGCTTCACATTTGAAATGAAAAGTGATTAGTTACTGCTTTTTTATTGTCATATTTAACTCCAGATCTATTGCACTGTTTTTCTTTATACAGACTTTCCTGTCTCTTGTTTGCTCCTCTCTTTCTCTCTCATCTCCACAGCAGAGAAAGACAGAATACTTGAATGTCTTCTGATTGAGCAGGAGAGCTGACTCAAGGAGCTAAGAGCATTTCCATATTTAACTTCCATGAGTCTTTAGGAGAACGGTGGGATGGAATTAACAGAAGGAATCTATCCCAGCAACTCGCCCAAAGGAACTCTTGATGTGCACATCCTTGCTGTGGGTTTGGTTTGAGGAACTTATTTGGTGGACAAACACTGCTACTACCTTATGCTTGGGCAGTTCTGAATGTAATTGTCTGTCAACGATATGATGATTTATAATGCAATCTCTTCCTATTGCTACTACTGCAGATAACTCTAATTTGCCACATTGTAATAGATACGGGGAATTTGACAGTCCTTCTCAGTTTTATGGTTTGGCTTCTCTTCAGGTGATACAGCCCATCAAAATGAGTCTCCCTGAGAACATGGGTACACTACCAAGAGGAGTAGTGGGCCTGTTGCTGACTCATCAATGATGCCAGGTTTAGTAAATTTCATTATAATATTAAATGTTCAGAAATACAGGGAACTGGAAGTGATTTTTTTTTAAATCACTTTTTAGCCTCATCTTATCTAATAGTTCTCTGGCATCCCTACAATGTGAAAGAAGTGAGAATATTCTTCCAAAAATCAGAAACTGAAGATATGTTTTATGGCTCATGGTACAGAAAGTAAACAATTATGTCCAAATCTGGAAAACAAATAAACAGATCACAGGTGAGCAGATAATCAAATGAATGTATGCCCACTATTTGAAATAGAGCAACTGGCACATATAGTTCCTTGTAACTGGTTCCGTCTTTCCTAACCACTCTCCCTCTGCCCTCCCAGTATCGCCACTCACACCACTGGTCCTGTAGGGATCATCTGCCCTCGATTCCCTGTATTTCCAGTTCCTATCTGTACCAGTGTACATCCTCTGGTGACCTCCTCCCTGGGGGATGGACAGCCAAAAAGTGGGTGAAGGGAGACATCAGACAGGGAAAGATATGACAAAATAATAATTTATAAATTATCAAGGGCTCATGAAGGAGGGGGGCGTGGGGAGGGAGGGGAAAAATGAGGACCTAATGCCGGGGGCTTAAGTGGAGAGGAAATGTTTTGAGAATGATGAGGGCAATGAATGTGCAAATGCGCTTTACACAATTGATGTGTGTATGGATTGTGATAAGAGTTGTATGAGCCCCTAATAAAATGATTTTTAAAAAAGAGAAGATTGCCTAGCCAAGCAATCACCTCACAAAAGCCTAAACATTTATAATAAATTGTTGTTTTGAATAATAAAAAAAAAGAAATAGAGCAAGTGGCACAATTCATACAATTTTTTCAACTTCACAGTGATCTATTTCAAAGGTATACCGTACCTAGCTAATAAACATAAGCCATTGTGTAATTGGCATGTGGTTGACAGCTAATTATATGTGCTAAATCTTGACTATACAGAATAAGTGAAATGAGGAAAAAACACAGCATGGCTTTTGCTTTTGTAGATAACTATACATAGCCCTCTTACATAACATATTTACTTCTCAATTTTTTTATCCAAATATTTTTTTATTTTGCAAATTAAATCAGAAAGATACTATCTATAGATAATTAACATGTTTCTTTGGTTGGGCGATTATAATTTCAAATTAAATAAAGTATAATCTTGGCTAACATTAACTGTTTATTCATTATCAGGTGAGGAGTTTGACAGTGCAGTGGGTTCAGAGTTCTGCTGCTAACTGTAAGGTCAGCGATTCGAAGCCACCAGCAAATCCACAGGAGAAAAGAGAGGCTTTCTATTCCCTCAAAGACTTATAGGCTAGCCAACCTGAAGGGGCATAGTGGAGGGGCGGTTCCTAATCTCCTCCAGGGAGTCACTCTAACTCTGCATCAACTTGATGGCAAGGAACAATGGACCTGAGATAGTTCTACGTAATTCAATTTTTTTCTTTTAAATCATTATAGCTATCCACTAGGATGTATACAATCATTATACCCATTTTATTAATAAAGAAACTGAGGTTCAGATTGCTTAAGTAATTTGCGCAATGTCACAAAGCTAGTTGGTTTAGAGACCTGATAGTGAACTCTTTGCCATGCAGGGTTTATGTGTTGCCAATTAAACTCTTATGTCACTTTTATTAACCTTGCTATCAGACAGAGACTATGGTAAACTCGATATTGGGCAGATATAATTAGGATAAAATGTGGTTGTTGGCCATTTGATCTCCCTCTTGACATGTTTTATATTCATTTTGGTTTTCAATGTTTCTTTTTTTATCTGGAAAAAAGGTTTCCCTCTGTCTTGTTTTAAATAACACTGTTGATCTTTCCTTTAAAAATATATTTGCTGTTTTATTTTTTGTATGTTTTCCAATATATGAAGCGCAGGGTGGACATATGTATAAAGCCCAAAACTGGCAAATTAGGAATACAAGAGTGGAGGATATTCTGCAACTGATGCTGGGGTTATATATGTAACTCTTTTAAAATAAGTCCGAATTTTGGAAGGGTGTGATATGTGCAATATATCTTGTGGTACTTAGATATCTGCTATCAATTTGGGACTTGAGAGGATTAAGAGTGAGTGGGATGGAGTCTAGTCTGTTAATCAGGTCATAGCCAATGAGGCCTTTGGGTGGGCATGACCTTCTCCTGAGGATTCTGGGAACTCCTGTATTTCCTCCTTGGAGGCAGGAGATAGACACTCTCTCTGGGCTCACTCCCTTGGAGACTCTCGACTGACAAGGCTGACTCCCGTGAGACATCACTGAGGAGAAACCACATGGACCTGCCCTGATGCAGCCCTCAGTGCTAGAGAAGCCACAGGGAGACCCTCGCCAGTGCTGAGATGCTTACAACACCACTGGATCCACATGATTTCCCACCCACTGGCCTGTGATCTTCCTGCATCATTGCATGTTATTGTGAGTCTGAAGAGGACTTTATAGATTGGTATCGGACATATGGGCTAATATTGGACTTATGGACTTGATCTGGACTGGGCTGGAATATTTTCTTAAGGTACAGTTACTCTTGTATATAAAGCTCTTTCTTGTACACATATGCATTTCTATGGATTTGTTTCTCTAGTCTACCCAGACTAACACACATCTCAATAAAACTATTGGAAAAGTCCAATATCACTTTTACAGAGTCCTGGGGTGGTGCTAACTAATATGCTTAGGTGCTAGCCAACAGTGCTTCATAGAATAGTCTGGAGATCTATGGCTGAAAAATCAATCATTGAAAATACTGTGGAGGACCATTTACTGGAACGTACATGGAGTTGCCAAGAATTGGAGGTAACTACATGGAAAATATGTTTGCGTGTTTGTTTTGTAAGGAGCTGCTTTATTAATGAGGGTGAACTGAGTACAAGAGCGCAAATATGTACTAATGCATCTGCACACTTCTTTCCATTTTATTAGCCATCAGCCTATTTTATGAAAGTGCTGTTTAAACACAGAAATTCACATACTCAACACATCTAATAATTCTTTGTTTAAAATTATTTAGAGATACAAGATCCTCTTGTCTTATCTGTTGTGCTTTGAAACTGAGGTCAGATTCCAAAGCACATGCAAAGTTTGGCACAGAATTTAATCAGACAGCAAACACTTTGCGAAGAGAGAAAACAAAATAAAATTAGGAAATAAGTAAAAACAAACCCCTAAAACTTCTCCATCTCAAATTCTGTAACCTAGAAGCCATTCATTCTTTTTTAAATATATTTGATCTTTAATCCACCCAATTGCACTTTTCCCTATTACACACTTATTTCTATCTTATAGTATCAATAAGTCTTCTAGAAAATATTTTCACTGAAAACCTTATAGTCGTCACTATACCATGTCCCAATACCCTCTTCCTCACAGGAAATGTGTGGTGCATTGAATACTCATCCTGCAATGTGTCGACCACTCTTCTAAGTGCTTATCCACCTGCTTTCGCCATATTGTGGGGCATGTTATTATTTATGTCAAATGGAGCCTTCGCAGACAGAGAGATGGGCAGCACAGCACTGCTTGTAAAACTCCATCGTCTTCCTCCCTTGTAAGTTGCTGTTGAGCACCACCTAGTCAAATCCAGTTGGGAGTAGCCATACAGGTTAAAATAGCATAGCCGTACATGGATTTTCAAGACTGAGAGCCTTTGAGGTTCTAGCCCACCAACTGCTTCTCAAAAGAAAGACATGGCAATCTACTTCCCAAAGGATTCATCCTCCTTGTTCCTTCTATGGAGCAGTGTGGCTGTATCCTATAGGCTCTCCTGACTTAGAATCAATTCCACTAATAACAAGTTTGGGTTTGTTTTCTGGTCACCTTTACATAGAAGGATTACACATTTCTCTCCTGCTGAACAACTACCTAGTTGCCCCGGTGGTATAGTGGGCTGCACATTGGGTTGCTGACTGAAAGGTCAGAAGTTCAAAACCACCATCCCATCCAAGGAAGAAAGATGAGGCTCTCCACTTAGAAAGATTTATAATCTTGAAAACCCATAGGGACACTTCTACTCTGTCCTGAAGGGTCACTATGAGTCAGAATTGGCTCCGTGGTAGTAAGTTTTGGTGTGGAATGTCTACCACTGATCTTCTGGTTAGCAGCCAAGTTTCTTAACCATTGAGATACTAAGTTTCAATTTTGAAAGTAACAAATGATCCCCGTTCACTATATTTTCCTCATTATGTTACTATTTACAAATCTATTACACAGTTAATACACATGGTTTATGCAAAAAAATGTTAAAATTACCGCACTGTGAAACCCAGTCTTAATCAACTTATTTAAAAAAAATAGGGCTGTAAACAATTTTCCTGTTCTGAAATCCGAATTAAAATAAGAATTGACCAGTATTTCTGTATATTTATGATGCTTTTTTGCTTAAAGAAAACACAAGGAATTCTATCACATACTGAATCATAAATAAATAATTTGGGCACACATACAATTATTGTCCTTTAAAAATGGTTAAGTTATATGGCTAAGACAAACAACAAGAAGAAAAACTTAAATGCAGGAACATGGATGCAATACATCTATACATAAGGAGAAAACAATAAAATCAATGCTGACAGGTATTGTAGGCTTTAGAGGAACTTCACTGCTCAGTTCAGAGGGTCTAGAATTTTGAGGTGGCTTGGGGAGTCCCATTATTTCCATCTCTGTGGATTTGGATGAGTAGAAAGAAGCTAATATCCCACACAGGGCAAACGGGCACTCTGGGATACGGCCCGTAAGCCCTTAACGCTTTCCAAACTCACAAAGTAGCATGACCAAATAAATGAATGGCCCAAACACAAACATGGTTCTTTATTAAAAACAAAACATTAAACATCTTAGTTTACAATCAGCTAGTGTCAAATAGGAAACAACAAAGGCACTGCATGTCTAAAATGATATTTTAAATTACCTGTCAATTCAATTACATGCTTAGTATATTATTCTTAGGTAATTTTGAAAGGATTAGACACTTTACTGATAGTGATAGCAAATTGTCCAGTCATAATGCTTAAAATAATATTCTAAATATTCCTGTGAAAGTCTCTTTAGTTTAAAACTCTAATTGTTCCCAATGCAGAAGATAACTCCCCACACTCAGAATCCTAAAACAAATCTTTCATTTATACTTGCACCTCTAAATCATATCTAGCATATGTGATTCAAAATGATTTGTTTCTCTAGTATACATCGCTGTTCAATTATGGAGACCCGACATGCACTTGTGCTGATGCAGAACTGGCACATGGACCAAGAGCTGTCCTTCGAGCATGATAAGGGCATACTAAATGATTTAAAAATCAAGAGAGGTGTGAGTCAGCGTTGCATCCTCTCATCATACTTATTTAACATAGATGCTGAGCAAATAATCACAGCAACTGGCCTGTCTGAGGAAGAATGTGGCATCAGGCTTATTAACAACCTGGTACGTGCAGATGACGCAACTTTGCTTGCCGAAGCGGGCTGGAAGCCCTTGCAGATGAAAAGCAAGGCTTACACTTTTGATGTGAAGTACAACTTGCTAATCTAAAGGAAACCCCAATCCTCACAACTGACACAACAGGTGACATCAGGATTAAGACAGAAACAATTGAATTTGTCAAAGATTTCACCTTCCTTGGGTCCACAATCAATGGTCATGGAAGCAACAGCCAGAGAGCAAAGGAGAGATTCCATTGAAGAAGTCTACTGCACGAGACCTCTTTAAAGTTTTGAAAACCAAGGTTGTTACTTTGAGGGTTAAGCCATGGCATTTTCCATCAAGTCATACGCACGTGAAAGTGGGACTTTGAAAAAGGAGGACCTAAGCAGAATCACTGCAGTTGAATGATGACACTGCCTAGCCTGCCCAAACCACAAACAAATCAAAGAGGAAGCATGGCCAGGATGTCCCTTAGAAGCAAAGATGGCTTTTAGAAATGTTATCAGGAATGACCAGCCCATAGGAAAGAACATCATGTGTGATAAAGCAAAAAAAAACAACAACAACAACAATTTCAAGGGGCATAAAAAATGTGGAATACCCATGGGGTGAGACGGCAGCTGCAATCATGGTTTCAAACAAAAGCACCGTCACGAGGCAGGCACAAGACCAGGCAGTGTCATTCTGTCGCACACAGACAGACTTGATGGCAGTCAACAACCGTCACCTTTGTGCCCTTTGTGATGGAACCACAATGTGTAGATCTAATAGATCTGATATAATATATACACTCTAATCTCACTAGACTCTAAAAGTTGGTTATCTCTGTACCAGTGCCTTTGGACAAATTCCTTCCTAATTCCGAAATTGAAAGTTGACATACTTAGGTTGCCTTCGGCTGTTATTTGTTGATCCTCTATTCAGCCTTGCTAAGTCAGTGCTGTATGTATTTCATATATCTTTTGTAATAGCATATTTTATTGAATATTATACTATTTATATCCCCCTTTTCAAACTATTTATAACATATAAATATACTATAAGATAAAAATTTTAAAGAGATAATAACATAAAAGAACCTTTCTTTTATATTGCAGTAAATGAGTTTTGGCCTCGGGATATGGAAATTTAATCACAATTCATTTATTGCAGAGCCTCATTTATTTATTATCTACATATAATCATCTGAATGAAATAGCTATGCAAATACCTGTAGTCCATCGGTAGGTCTCCAAGGATGATTTTGCTATTGAAACCAAATTTTCCCAGAGAATATTATTATTCTATTATTAGCTAAAATAATGAGTTTACCACATAACAAACCAGTCTCTCACATGACTCAGCATTCTGTTACGTTTCCTTGGTTTGCTGAGCATGGGGGAAACAGACCCTCCTGAACTGAATTCCCCAGAATAAAATTTCACCTGTTAGCTTTGGGAGTATCCGTGGAAGGGACCATAAAGGAAATAAGTCATCAATTTTTATGTTGCATTTTCCTATTTTCCATCTTTTGAGAAGTGAAAAGAAATGAAGTACCATGTGTTGCAATAATACTCACAATATGAGAAATATTGTTTGAAGCCATAATGCCTTGTGTAGTTCCCTGCCTGCCCACCCGTCCCCCGCCCCCTATCTAGCATATACCCCTATATCTGTTTTTAGACCCCATCAATGAGCTATCATTCTGAACTTTTTCCCCCTCTAAATAATCTGACATTACCCTAATTGGAGTTCCCACTTGTGAACTTCCTGGATTAAGATATGCAATGCTATATTAATTAGCATTAGGAACCAAGGATAAGCTGCACAACCAAGAACCAGAATTACCATTAACATTGGCATGAGCTAGTCTCTTCTAGAGCCCTACCAGCAGATGTAATTATTGAAGTGATCAAAAGATCGTGTTCTAAGACTCTCTCACCGCCACGGCAGCCAGTGCCACAGCTGAGGTACTCCGATGCACATTATGAGAAGGTGTCAGTGGATTCCACAAGCATTTATTGAGACCCTATGATGTGTCACACTACCGATTTCTGAACTTGGTATTTGGATCTGGAGTCCCTATCTCCCATGAGCTGAGCTTACATTAGGCATGTCAGACCCCAGAGAGGAAGTACAGGATATCATCACATGTGCATGCAGAGTTTTAGAGGAGTCAAACAGGACGGAGTGTTTAAATGGTGTTAGGGTCCCTTTGCAGCGACAGAGTTCAGGTATCCATGGTTTCTCTTGACTCTCAGGTATCAAAGGTGTCAACGATTAATATCACAAATTTAGCACCACAGTCTCCAAGAACATCAGATGGTTAAGAGGGCTTATTTTTTCTGGCTTTTTTTTTTTTCGTTGTTGTTAGATGGGGGGAGGAAACAAACAAAATGGCTTTGTGGGAATGATCTTAATGTTTGCCTTAGAGCTGGACTGAGGAGTTCTCATTGTCAGTGTTTCCACCTCTATACAACGGGGGATAATAACAGTGCTTACCACGCGTGTACTAAAATAACAGTGTTTTCAGAAGAGCAAATGCACACTATTGGTTAGTTAGAGATAAAAAAGTAGCCAAAGCAAAAACCATTGCTCAAATAAAACTCATTCATGTGAAGTTCAACATGAATCCCCAGTCTTCTTCACCGCACCCCTGTGGCAGTGAGATGGGGATGTGGAGGTCTTAAGGAAGAAAAACATGTAATATTTATCCTCCACACATATAAGTTCTGAACATGTCATGAGTCCGTCTTCCTTCTCTGGTACTCACAAGTTGCATGGCCAGAGCAGGTCAGCCATTAGGGTCTCACTGTTCTCCCATTAAAAAATTAAAAGTTAAACTCTACAGTTAAATAGACCTCAACCTTCACAAGATTGTGTGCCCATGGTGATGAAGATGGAGACAGTGGTAACTAACATCGTGCACTTGTACAGGAGCCCTGAGGTAGTACAGATGATTCCTTCATTGGGATGCTAACCTAAAACTTGGTAGATCAAGTCCACCCAGATGCATGTAAGAAAAAAGAGTTGGCAGTCTACTTCTGAAAAAAAACAACAACAGTCAACTCTGACTTGGATGTCATCTGCATGAGCCGATGTTTGGAGGATCGATGGAAACTAGAATGAGGTGGGGGCTAGCACAGCTGTCACATAATCTAACAGGTTTTCGTGAATACATTTGGTGTTCTCACGGCAAATGGTATACAAGGTGGAAATTATTATTCCCACTTTTCTGACAGGAAAGGGGATGCCCAGATTTCCGAAGAAACCCTCCCACTTCACGGAAGCCAAAAAAGCGATGGCCTTGCGATTCCTCAGGTAGAGGTGTGAGGAAAGTTGTACAGCCCCGGCTGGTCCGTCGGAAACTACAATACATTCTCTTATGCTTAAAACTATGGCCCGGGAATAATTTATTTATTGGATATATGCACATACTTCTTATATATATCACGTGTTTACCTTTAAGCAGATGGCATTTAATAATTAATTTATTCCTTTTCTGTTCTTTGGTAATATTTCTAAACATGTAGACATCAATGTTATTAAAATTATATCATTTCATTAGCTACTCTCAGGGCAGATGCCATATCATGGCACTCCCAAGAGATCCCAGGCACAGGGGAATCAGGTGGTTAAGATCTATGGGGTTACCATGGACTTATCTTGAACTCAGATAGTCAGGTCTTTATTTGTAGTCTTTCTTTGTCTGGAAGTCCTCTGATCTTGGGCAGCGTCATAGCAACACGCAGTCTTCTTCAGTGGTTCTCAACCTTCCTAATGCCGCCGCCCTTTAATACAGTTCCTCATGTTGTGGTGACGCCCCCAACCATAAAATTATTGTATTTGCTTCTTCATAACTGTAATTCTGCTACTGTTATGAATCTGGTGGGACCTGTGAAAGGGTCGTCCGACCCCCAAAGGGGTCGCGACCCCTAGGTTGAGAACCGCTGGGTGGCTGCATTTAAGGCTCATTGGTTGGGAATTGAATCTGGGTCTCTTGCAGGTAAATCAAGGATTCTACCACTGAACCAGCAGCATTGCTAACAGGTTTTTTTCAATCTCTACAGATAGCGTTTCAATATTCTTTCTAAACACTATTTGTCAGATTTCATCATAGTGTTTTTTTTTCATATTTCGTACCTTACGACTTTTGAAGTTCTAAATTTCATCTTTACAAAAGAATGAGATACATTACAATAAATTGACCTATCAATTTTATTTTTCATGTGAAATTTACATTTTGAGCAATACTCTATTTTTGAAGCAAAAATGCATTGGTGTGACAATATATACAGTGGAATACTTTGAAAAATGCAACAGATAATGTAGTTTGCATTTTTTTAGAGACCATGTTTAAGCTTTACAGCTATGGAAATTTTGGGAGGTACTGGGGGTCATAATGAGAAAGTTGACATCAAGAATTGTCTGCAAAAATCTGAAGCAAAATAAATAGAAAGCTAAATGGGGCACTCTGTGGTTCTCAGCGCGGAGGTGATGAACAATGAAGCCAAGGGGTTATGTGGGACTTACACTCTCCCACGATGTCTAGACAGTTATCCAGCCAAATTGAGAAGTTTGCTCTCTGCGGTCTTAGTATTTTAAAACCAGAAGCTAACATCCATGTGGTGATAAGCAGACCCATTTTTGTGAGATTGTTATATTGTAGTAATTCCCAGTGTCCTTTTAATCTAAGTTGCATTCCTAAGGACTGCCTTCACCCTGGTCTGACTTGTGAGGAATCTGCATCAAAACAATGGTAGATATGCCCTCCTGCTGCCTAAACATGGAGCTACTTAGCACTGGGTTCTCTTCCCAAGGCTGCTTTCATTCAAACTGTAACACCATTTATGACCTTAAGCATCATTTTTTAGTAGGTTTCATGAAATGACCCAAATTTATTTCCTCCATTGTTCCTGTTATAAAATATCTTTCTCGGAGAGTAATTTTGATCTAGTACTTGCCTCTGCCTTGTCCCTGACCAGGAGCTAAAATTTCAATGAAAGAATATTTACAGGTGGAAAAAGAGACCACTGAGGACACCTCCTTGATGTGGGCTCCAGAGCCCCTCTCCCATTCCATGTCCCCTCCGCTCTCTAAATGTCGGTAATTTGGCTTTAAAGACTTTGAGGACACATGAACAGTGAAATCTCAAAATGTCATTTCTATGAGAATATATCACCGACCACATAAATCATCTCGATAATTGGGAGTAACTGTCCCGTTCTGGATTCAGACCCTCTTCCCATGAATTCCCTCAGAGGGCAGAGCGCACGGCAAGCAAAAGGTGGAGCAAAGCGGAGAGACACACCAACGTGTGCATCTTAATGAGAAGTTCTGGTTCATCAGACCAAGCTAAGGCATATATTTGTAGGTGGTCTCTCCTTTGCTGCATTTGAACTCTAAACACTCCCAACCCCCTCTCCTCCAACCCCCTCGCCTCCCTCACACAGAGCCAGGACCAGGAAAAGGGCCACTGCCAAGCCAAACAAGTTTCCTTTTTATGGCAATGACCTCCATAGAAGGAGCACACACATGTGGTGAGAGGAAATGTGATTAAACTGTCCACTAGAAGCCTTTTAAGGTTCTCATAAAAATTGGATGTGCAGGGAATACTTGCACAACGCATTAAGTAGGCGCTCAGATGGGACGTGCTCGGGGTTTTAACATTTTCGACAGTGAAAGCTATTGCTTCTTTCCGCATCAGCTGAAGCTAGGCCTCTTCGGGACTGCAGCCCCTCCCTCCTCTTTATTTTCAGAGGAAAAATCAGCTTGGCTTTTTGGAGAATGCCTATATTATTTATGAGTAGCATGTTATAAATTAGTATTGTCTTTATTTGTTTCATTCTTTCAATAAATGTTATTTTGCCTTTTTCTTTTTTGTACATTTAATACTCAAGGGTGAGTTGGAATTATCCTCAAAATAAGTTGGTGTATAACTTAAAAAAAAACTAGGGTCTGAAATAGCAAATCACTAACTCTCAGCACCCACCCTATTTGAGAGGAGTGATGGATTACAAATATACTGCTGAGGAGTTTGGAGAGGCAAAAGTTTTTCAATTGCTGGAGGGATCATATAGTATATTAAGGAAAGTATAAATAAAATATGACATAGCAGAAAGTACTTATGATGTAAGCTATTTAGTGATACTCCAAATATAAGGATGTCTTTGAAGAGTCTAGACATATTTATAGGTGAGAAAGTGGTAGACTTGTATGCACTAATAAATTCTTTTTTTTTTTAAGTTCTTTATTTAAGTTTACTAATGTTCAGGGGAAAAATGAATAATTTAGCTGAAAACATGTTATGCTAACTTTTGATGGAGATATCTATATCCGGTATACTTTCGAACAAAGTATACTGAAATAACAATAAGTATTCACAGTGGAAAAATATGCATATGATGGCTTGCATCCAATTGCTGTGTACACATCATTTGCTACAGGTGAGTCATAAATATTAGCATGTGAGTTACATCACCATATGATTTGAACAATCCATGGATGTATGTGTCCACTCATGGTTGTGGTGGTTGGATCTGACCCATAACAGCCCCATGAGGGTCAGGAAGAAACCTTGCCTGACCCCGGGCCATGCTCACAGTTGTCCTTATGTGTGAGCCCACTGTGGCATTTGGAGCGCCTGCCTCTTGCTCACTGACCCACTGACCATTCCAGGGACTGGTCTCTCCTGACAGCACACCCAGCGTATGCCTGTCGGTCTTCAGGAATTTTCAGTATTTCTAAAACATACTGATGCGAGTTCGACTTGCAATTCTGTCTCCCTCCCACACTTCTTACTCCAAAACACATTCAAGAAGACATGTACTTCATGGTAGTTTCCAATTAATACTGTTCAATTGACAATTCTTTTTAAAATATGAAGTGAGAAGAAAACCTAAAATGGAAGTCATTTTTGCCAAGGTATTTACCCCCTAGTTTTCATGTCATAAGGGGAAATTGAACACCACGTGGGGTTTTTATTATAAAAGACTCTGTCTTCCCCTTCACTCAGTTAGCATATTGTTCTTAACCTCACTGAGTTGCTATTTTTCTCAATTATATGCCTTTCAAATTGACTAGAATCTCACGGAGAAGGAAAAAGTGTTTGATCAGCATTGTTTCCGTAGGTAATTTGAGGAAATTGCATATACAGGATTATTGAAGCCAGACTTTTTTGAGGAGGAGAAGAAAACCTTATGTGGAGCCATTCACCTATATGGTTGTTTAGTTCTACCTTATGAAACTAATAATCCTATTATGCATGGTTTGCAAAGAGAAAAGTTGAGAGAATTTAAGTAGATGAGTTTTAGATTCTACCTAAATGTGTCTAGACTCATATTGATGTATTCTGCATTATATATGCACTGTCAAGGTACTGTTTTGTTTTTTTTCCTTTCTTTCTAGAGATCATGAGAGAAATATTTGACTAATTTTGAACATGTATTAGAGACAGTGCAGTTTGTACGTTGTTTTTTTTTGCATGTTTGTGGGGGGTTGGGAGGAGGAAAGGGGAGATTCCACACTTCAACCCTAAGCACCTCCACTCATCTGGAAAGCACTGCACTAAGTGGCAGCCTGCAAAAGAGTGTTTAAGATCATTCACATTCTCAGGGACTAAGTGTGGACCAGGTCAAAGTCGCAATCTGTTTATCCATGAGAGCATATATGTCTGCGTCCCTTTGGATGCAATTATTATGGCCACTTAGAACCAACTACATGGAAGATGGGGCAGGAGGTGTTAGGAACACAAATGGGTAACACCCTTAACTGACGAAGATGGCAGGTTCAAGTCCAGCCAGAGGCACCACGAAGGAATAATCAGGAGACGCACCATCAAAAGAGGAGCCAGGAAAGCAATGCTACAGAACGGCGTGGTCTGACCACGTGGAGACACCAAGAGTCAGAACTGACCAAACAGCGAATGCTCATCGATGTTCTTCTTTGGCTTTATTATGGTTGGTGCTTCGCTTTTGATTTTATCTCACTAAGTTGGTCAGAATGACAGAATGTTGTCATTGTCCCTGGAGACCTTACAGAAGTACTGATCATCTCTCGTTCTGGAAAGGACTGTAGAGCGTCAGAGGAGGAAGGCATTTTGAATAAAAGTCTTAGCTCTACCACTTGGATGTTCAGGATTAAAGTGCATTTTCTTCGTTTTCCTATATCTCTTTTTATTAATTATCAGAGTTAACCAAGAATAGTACTTCAACATTCCTCCGGCCCACACTATTTAATGTACGTGACCTTTTGAAGCCCTTCAAAGTCCTTGATTCCAAAGTGATTACTAAAATATTTGTGAGAAATCAAAACAGGCTCAGATAATTATTCAAAATCCACATAGACAAAACAAAGCATAGAGAAAACAAAAACACGCACAAAGATTCTCCAGAGGAAAAAAAATTTCTACCATAATGCATTCTAGTTACATAACTTATCCCCCCCCCCACCCCCCCGCACCCCACCCCACCCCCACTGCTGAGAAGAAAAAGAAACCCATCCATATGCACGCTGACAGGTTTGTCTTCCGTATGTTTCGTTTAGGTTCAAAGGTGCACGTACTTAAAAGCACTTTAGTATTGTGAGATTCGTAAGCATTTATCGACTTCTCCTGACAAATTTAGAAAACAGTAAAATCACAATGCTGAGATGTAAGTACTAAAAAATAAAAATAAAGTATCCCCCAAATATATCTACATGATCCAGTAGTATATTAAAATTTAGAATATAATCAGTTGCTTAAACAATTTATTATACTTTAAAACTCCTGAATATAACTGAAGTCATGAAGTTTTGGGGAACCTGTTGTTTAAATTATATGAGTCGTATTTTGATAGTATTAAAAAATAATAGCAATTCCTTAGAATAATTTTATATTTATATTTGATCACACAAAGAGCTGCAATTCTACTCAATTTCACAGTGAGCTAGCACACTGTTTGTGCCTTTCTAGCCCCGCCTCTTGTGCCCTGCGATATGCATCACTTTTGGCTGTAGTTGAATTTTTTATTTACCAGAAACTAGTGCCCATTGTTACATATTTCTTTATCTTAATAATCTGTAATCTAAACTCATTTTTATCTCCAACAGTATATTTTCAGTTTTGTCAATAAAGAGAGTCATAGGGAATCATGTGTGTGTGGGGGGGGGGTTTCCATTTCTCAGCACAGTAAGTAACCATTTTGTAAAACTCGACAGGAAAGATTGAGATGACTTGTCAACAGTATCTATTATCCTATTTTAGGTGGGTGCTGTTCAATAATCCAAATAATACCGTCAACTGGGGCATCACTGAGAACATGCTTCTAAGACTTGGGGCTGCTATACTAGTAAAGTACATTTATTAGATCCTGGTATCTAAATTGGGAATACAAATACCCTAGTTGGTTCATAGATTAGATTTATGCGAGTACTTTACTCTACCCAGGGTAAGAGCTATTTTTAATAGTTGCGTTCCTGTCAAGACAAAACGTTCAACTCTCTTGTTTAGATCTTCAGCAATCTGAACATCAGGCAAACAAGGCAGGGAAAAAATGTCATCAATCAAATTCTTAGAACCCGGAGAAGTGTCTTGGATTCTGTAAATATTAGTTAGAAATTTTGTATTAATTTGCCTCAGCTCTAATTAAACAACTCAAAACATGACATTATCTTAATAGAAAACATTTAGGATCCAGTAATTTTATAAAAACCTAGGTTAAGCAGCAAAAAAAGAAAAAAAGGGCGGGGGCAGTCAATAGAACTCAGACCCAAAGACAATCCTCCCCCCACATGCTATTACCCCACTAAAATCAATCACGTTTTAAAGTGACTGAATGTGTATAAATGCAAATCAGGTTGTCGAATAGACTCAACTTGCCCAAGCCTATCTTTCCACTGTCTGCCGGGCCACAGGACAAGCTTAAGCTTAGGCTTCACCTACGTACTGTCCTTGCCGCCGGCTTGGCTCTGACTCAGTAGAGAGCTCTGGTCATAGAGTGCTGATGCTTTTTCACCCATGGATTATCATCTATACCATCCAGGAAAAGTGTAACAACTTAGTGTGGTGTTAAGCGACAAAGCAGATGAAGCTGAAGGATGGGGATATGGTGGAGAGGTTTTAGTGAAGACTTTACAGTAACATTTCCTTGTGATGCTCTGCTTAATTTCCTTGTGTTGGAATTTTCCCAATTCATTAATTCATTCTGTTTTTCTTAATTGAGTGTTTAAGGTCTACACGGAGATTTCAATATGATACTGTATTGAATTTGGTGATTGTGAAGTTTCCCTATTTATACTACATTAAACAAGATGTACCGTGTAGCAATAGAAACACAGAGACAAACAGTACTACTATTAAGTGAAGAAGTGCAGTGTCAAGGTGAATCGTTACTTTTAACTACAGTAAAACAATGGAAGTCAAAATATTTATTGTGGATAATTATCGCACAACACTTATTCACCTGGTGCCACACTCTTCTGATTATGATGCAGGCATTCATAAAGAAGCAGCAAAACCCTAATATTCTTTAACTTAAAATAAATAGCAGAAACAAAAGTAACTGTTAACCTATGGTGGCCCAGAAGTTAGTTTTTGTCTTCTGTTATTTACCAAAACATCTTCCACTGTGTTCAAATTAATAATTGATAAGTCATTGCTTTGGGTTTTAAATGATAATTGTGTGATCCTGAAACTGCTTGGGGTGTTAACAAACAAAATCTATTTCCTTTGGGTTTTGTTTGAAAAGATCATGCATCCCACCATTTATCAACAGGGATACATGTCTTGTTGTCGTCACGGTTTCCCACTGGTGTCGTCACTGGGAAATATTTCCCTGAACTTTGGAGCATTCTTTCTTTTTTCCTGTTTCCTGTTCTCAGTAAATCTTGTGACTACATCCAGCAGTCTTCTCTACACTGTTACATATGACATTGTCAACCAAGACCAGCCTCCCTTTTTTGCGTAGTGTAGGTCATCCCTGGGGAGACACTTCGGAGCCCTGGCAGCAAACTCAGTAAGGGTTTTCTCTGTCCCTTAGCACGAAGCTCCAGGAAAGGAGAGACCCCAGTACTCACCTACTACCATATACCAAGCACAGCGTATAAACAATCTATTAGGGAAGTCAGCACCTGTTAAATACACAGTCCTTCTGGTCAAGTAGAACTACATGTGGTTTCTCTCCCAAAGTTCCCAAAATATGGTTCACATGCTATGATTGATGATATTTTATAAACATATCTAAATGCAGATTAGGATAGGAAAACATTCAAGTATAATGATCTACATCCAAAACTCAGCCAGTGAGAACCCACTATATCTTACAGGGTGACCCACAAGGGCAAGGGCACATGAACTGGGTGATATTTTGCATGGGTCTGTGATGTCTCAGGGGACAAATTTAGCAAGGCTAAAAGGAACAACTTAAGTGATAGTCCTTTCTCCTAGTAGGATCCTAGCCCTAAATCTGAAAGAATATTAATGGTCAGGTCAGATTTCATTTCAAGTCAGAGAAGCATAATATATTACTGTGGTGAAGTGAAATTTCATAATATGGCCCTTCTCACCATACCATCAAGGAACAAGGACCACCAATACAAAGCACGTTCTTCTGAGAGTCCTGCTTTACCTGGTGGATACAGTTGAGGCCGTGCCACACTGACAAGAGGCCAAGGCCAGGTGACCTTGGTGCAAAGCAAAGGAGTCATCTAAGAGAGAGAGCAGAGGCTGCATCCATAGACCTGACTTTGCGAGACAGCAGGCAGGCTTCCTGACCCACAGAGAGATGGGCTGCTGATTGGGAAGAGGCACGGCTTGTAGACGAATGACTGGATTTTTACTGTTTACTGATCCTGCCTTACGGTAACCTGTTTATTTCCCTAGGAAATCATCACCCATGCAGGTTTTAACCGTGAGTTCTCTGTGGCCATTGCAATGAATTGTGGAACCCAGCAGAAAAGCAGAGTGCTGTGGGGTAAATGATGGATACCAGAAAAGGGCAGAGAGGATGGAGGGTGGCGTCCTAGCTGACCTGTCTCATAGCGACAGGCCTTGAACTAGGGAGGAGTCGGATTCTCTTTCTCCCTGTGTAGCCAGAGGAGATCAGCTATGGCTCCCACATCATTTGGGGCAGTTATTTAAGTAAACAAAACAAACACATGCAAAAAAAAAAAAGAGGGCATTATCTTCCGGGATGCATTAGCAAAACTGGTGCTACTTAGGAAGTTGAGATTTAAATGGGATCATTTCCCTTACACAGACAGAATAAACAAAGCACCGGTATTAAAAATGTCATGGAAGTGGCATATAGTAATTTTGTTTTCTGTTGTCATGTTGGATGGCTTTTTTGTATTTGTATTTAAAATGCTACAATTCATTGATTTCACCATAGTTTTTAAAACAAGGACTTATAAGGTGTTTGGTGGAATGGTACCTTCTGTCAGGAGGATGTTCACTGAACTCACGTCCACAGAACAGACTTGGCAAACTCTGGAAACAACTGCAGCAGACACACATCAGAAAGCAATCTTTACAGGGCATGGTTGTTCAGTGTTCCCAGTGTTCTTTTCGGTAATTCCTACCTTCGTGCCGAAAATAGCACCCTGGATGGCATCCTTGGAAACAGAGGAAAGGGAAATGGACCCCCTCTTCACTTTCCCCTGCTCTTTGCTTTCTCTTTCACTTTCACCCCATCAGCATCACACCCAGGCAGAATGGAGAAATGCCAGCAACTTAATTTTCAAATGAATATGATGGTTCACCTGGGATGTTTGAGGATATGCAAATAGTTCAGGTCCATCTACCTGAACTATTCAAACAAGCAAATCACTTCCATTTATGGGTGTACTCAAATGAGAGTATAAAATACATTATAATAATTGCATTTTAATATTATGCAGCTTAATTTAAGAAATACTTGTTTATTCACTCATATTGAATTTTAATAACAAGAAATCTATACAAAAGATATATTTATTCATTAAATTAGCGTATTGTGAATGTGCAGCTCTGGCAGCATACTGGCTGCTAACCACAAGGTGTACAGTTTGAAACCAGAAGCGTCACCTCTGGAGAAAGACAGGGATTTCTACTCTCTTAAAGTCTCAGTCTCAGAAACCCACAGGGCCAGTTCTATAGGGTTGCTATGGGTCACCATAAACTCTATGGCAGGGAATTTGGTCCTTACTATTATTATTTTATCAATAGTTCACTACTATATGATACTGTATTTTGATAGTATATAATACACTTTTATAATTCAAATGTCTTAAATTTTAATGTTCATACATTAAAATATACTTCGTGTTATACTTACTATACAACTATAATGTTTTGTAAGATAGAAACATCTAAGACAAATAAAAGAAATAAGCTTATTAAACCCAATCATTTTTAATTAGCAAAAATGTCTTTTACTAAGGATGAATTTTCTCAAAGTATGGTTTCAGTATCAAATCCATCCCAACTCAATCATTGTAAGGATGGGGCAGCGTTATGAACTCTGTGTCTTCCAGACACGTGTTTGCCTTCAAACAAACTAGAAATCACATGACAACAGGATGAAATGACTGTTAGAAAATTACAGAAACTCTATGGATAGATGGCATTTGGCATGACACCTGAAAATATATTTGTTTGTTATTAAAATAAGCAGTAAAGGTCTTTGGTGTCTGGGGGAAGTCTGTGTACTCTGGTTCACAAAATTTACCTTTGTGACTTTGCTTTTTGCTTTTTACTTCACTCCATTTTAAGAATTTTGTAAATTATTTCAAAAGTTTCTTATTACATTCCTTGGATTGAAAAGGAAAAAAAGTCATGATTTCAGATGAAGCAAAATATTTAGTTCGTAGAAATGGAAGAAAAAGCAGGCTGCAAAAGATGTGCAAGCAGGGGAGACTCAAAGCCCATCGGTGGGCAACTGGACACCCCCTGACTGAAGGGTTGTGGGGAGGAGACGAGCCAGTCAGGGTGCAGGGTAGCAATGATGAAACATACAACGTTCCTCTAGTTCTTAAATGCTTCCTCCTCCCCCACCCGCCCTCACTATCATGATCTCAATTCTACCTTACAAATCTGGCTAGACCAGGGGATGTACATTGGTACAGATAGCAACTGGAAACACAGGGGATCTGGGTCAGATGACTCCTTCAGGACCAATGGTGAGAGGGGCAATGCCTGGAGGGTGGAGGGAATATGGGGTAGAAAGGGGGAACCGATTATGAGAATCTATGTATAGCCTCCTCCCTGGGGGATGAAGAGCAGAGAAGAGGCCAGGGGGAGATGCCGGACAGTGTAACATATAACAAAATAATAATAATTTATGAATTATGAAGGGTTCATGAGGGAGGGGGGAATGAGGAGGGAGGGGGAAAATGAGCAGCCGATATTAAGGGCTAAAGTAGAAGGCACATGTTTTGAGAATGATGAGGACAACAAATGTACATATGTGCTTGACACAATGGATGGATGTATGGATTGTGATAAGAACTGTACAAGCCCCCAATAAAATGATTTTTTTTAAAAGGGAGATCTTATACTCAATTATAAAAAAGATACTCAAGCAAATTATAACAATGAGACCTGAGATGAGTCTGTGTGGAACTTAAATGCTCTCTATGAAAACTTTCATTTTTTCTTATATCCCAATGCTCCTTTCAACCCAAGTGTCCTCTGTACACTGAATCCTTCGAAAGCAATTCACTCAGTCCTTTTTTAGTAGCTAATTCCAAAATCCATCATGACAGACAGTCATTGTGTCAGCGGACTTCGTAGTCACAATCAGTCTGAAACACAAGTCTCTTGTTGATGTTGTTGCTCAAACCATTATACTGTGTGTCCTTTCCAGGGTCAACAGTGCCTTCTCCATGTTGTAAAATTGACACTGGAGAGAGAGGTGTCTTACTAATGTCACAACAGCCCAAAGTGGGTTTTTCTGAGCTGAAAATCAGATATGCCTCCACCCCCAACCCTATTACAATTGCGATACCAGCTATCCATCTCAAGGAATCCCTTACTTCTCGGTGAACTTGATAATTCATTGCAATGCCAACACGGAACTCATAGGCTATACTGACAATGAGGGGGTACCTGAAGGAAGTAACAAGCTACAATTAAGGATCAGACATGACTTCAGATACAGTTCTTTCATCAGGAAATCTCTTCCCACCATAACTCTAGGCAAGTTCATCTCCATTCCTAGGTCCCTTGGCCCTTCAGCCTTGTCTCCATCCTCCTGGTTCTTTCAGCCAAATCAGCCAGTAAGTTCCCAGAGACATTCACGTGTGCTGTTAAGCTTCAGCCCAAAGGCACTGGGCTTGAGCTCTGTGAGTCACCAAAACTCTTTCCACCAATATGCAAAGTCGCCCTATTCTGCCAACAAATGTCATCTTAAAAGCATTCAACTTTCTCTCTAGACTGGAAACGCCACATGCTGGCGCCTACAGCTCCCCTCCGGGTGTCTTGTTTCTACTCTGAAGGTTTCTGTGCTGCGCTTTCTTTCCTATTCAGGGTTCCAAGCTGCTTCTCCCTGTCTCCATCTTCCAGGTCTAGGAAGAACTCAGCAGAGAGACAGGGTCCAAAGGATGTGCTCTTATTCTGGCTCTTTGTCCTTAGTAGTTGTGAGACTCCCATTTCTTCCTTTGGTATAGCTCATTTTAAGCAAGATGATAAAACTGACCAATGCCCACCTTATGGTCCCGTACATTTCATTTGCATGCATGCTTAAGTGTGTCATGTGGCTTCTTTACACTACTGTTAAGCTAGCCAGTGCCCTTTATGGTCCACAAGCACCTCACATTTACAGTCATTTGGTGTAAGTCACAAAGACTATAGCTTGGAAGGCCATTAAAAGTGATTCACTGCCTCGCAATGGAGAGAATTTCAAGGGGATACAACACAGTACAGAAACAATAAGTCATGCCTTACCACTCAACTTATTCTAAGAAGTTGTTAAAAACTACCATTTGGATTTGTTCAAATGGATTTGCCCAGTATATAGCTCATGTGAAACTTTTGAATAAGACAAATAAAGAAACAAACAAAAAGGACATACTCATTAGAAGATCAGTCTGTCTGTCACACAGCTGGAGCACCCAAACTGCTCAACAGATGCATCCAAAGATAACTTTAATTCCTTCCAGATATTGTGATCATAACAATGAAGAGAATTAAAAATTTTACAAAAATAAAAGTTGGGGGAAAAGGACAAATTATTGCAAAATGTGAAGGAATGTTTTAAAACTTCTCAGAAACTTAAACAAATAAAAAATTGTGGTTGCTAGATTTTGCTTTAAGGACAAAGTAACACTAGTACTAACAATATTGTCTATATAGCTAAGGAGCATGTGTTTAGAAATATGTATATATCTTTACATATTAATATACATATTTAACAAATGCTGATGTATAAAAGACTTCTTTAAATAAAATCTTGAGACTGTTGACATTCGATTTCATGGTTTTAAGTCCCTTCATATAATAATATGAATTATTTGAGGAGAGAAGAATTTTTAGACACCTTTAAAGACAATCTCCAGCCTTGTGACATGGTTTGTCCATTACAAATTATACTAATCTTGGTAGAAGCTTTCTGATAGAGTGATGTTCATTATATCTGATACATTTTATTCTGATGCTTGGTCAAGAACACAATCTCTAATCATACTATATCTCTTTTAGGGAAATTGATCTGCATAATAACAACAATATAAAATACTTTACAAGATACAGTTTGATAAAATGGGGCTCTCTGTGCTGAAGAAGAGATCTTGGAAAGAATTATGGGAGTTGACATTTTGGACTTCTAGAAAGCTGCACTGTGCAGAAAACTGAGACAGGAAGGACCAGCTGAAACAGATAAAGATGCTACTCCTGGAATCCCAAGCTTTCAGAGTAAAGGATACAGACGTGGATTGAATACTAACTAAGAGAAGGAGCTGAACAAAAGCAGGGAGTGGGGAGACAAATATAATAGGGTGATCAACAGTTAGCTGGACACGGGGGCTGTTATGAACTTCTGCCAGCAGCCATTGATTGAAGGTCAATTGGTAAGAAGCTCTGCCTGACCAAGGCAGCAGACGTCTAGACAATGGTCACTAGAAAAGAACAATTGTCCCTGTCCTTCACTCCCTCCTTGTGACCAGAAGCAGGATCAACTCCTCCTTCATCCACCTGGTCGTGGGTGACACCTCCTGCGGACAATCTCTGTTCTGCCCTTGTGAACAGAATACAAGGTGTACAACACCCTGACATTTGAAGGTGTGCTCCCTCTGCCTCATCAGAAGATCAGAACAAGCAAGATTGGATGGGCACACAGAACCCAACAACCTCAAAGATGAGCAAGAGATCCTTCAAGAACAAGGTGTCCTGCTTCCTAGCTGCCCTCTTGGCTTGCAAGAACTCTTTCTGGGATCAGGCACACTGACACCTGGAACTCTGAGCAAGAATGGGTACCCTGCCTCCCTGACCCCCTTGTCAGGCAGAGGGCACCATCCCTTAGCACCTCCCTTAGCCACCTCCTTGGGCAAGAGGAAACCAGCCCCACCACCAGTGCAGCTGGCCTTTCCCCACCCCCAGTTCTCTCTGCCTGTCTGCCTTTTCTTTTCGCTTGATTCTGTTCTTGTTTTCATTTTCCTCTCACTGCTTCATTTTTTTGTTTATGTTTTGTATTCTTTCATTGGTTGCTCTTTCCTTTTCACTTCTATTTTTAGTTTTCTTAGTGTTTCCCTTTTCTTTTCTCTATTTGATTCCCTTTAGTTGATTTTATTTTCCTTCTTTCCTTTTCCTTCACTTGTTTTTTTTTCTTCTTTTCTTTCTATTCTGTTTTCTTGTTTTGGTTCTTTGTCCCCACCCCCAATCTCTTTTCTCTTATTTTTTCCTGTTATTTTATTTTTCTCTCCCCCCACCATTTCCCCCAATACCCTACCCAGTAAGTAAGGCATTACTTTGAGTACTAAGGTACACTCAACCCAAGGCAGGACATTTTCAATTGCCACCTATGCATATGGAAGTTGGACATTGAATAAGGAAGACCAAAGTAGAATCAAAACCTATAAAATATGGTGGAGGATATTGAAAGTACCATGGACTGCCAAAAGAACAAAAGGAAGTTCTCTTAGGAGAAGTAAAGCTAGAATGCTCTTTAGATACAAGAATGATAAGAATTTATCTTATGTACTTTGGACCTGTAATTGGTATAGATGAGTCTCTGAAGAAGAACATCATGCCTTTCAATGTGCGGGAAACAACCAGGGCGAGAGAAGAGATTGTATGCGGACAAACTGTCAACATTTATATTTAAGGAATCTGGGAGGCAAAGTTATTTCCCACGATGTTCTCCCATATTAATGACATTTTAAAGGTGTGACTTGCAAGCACAGGACTGGTATGATATACACAAAAAGGCCAACTGCTTGAAGACTATTTGCCTGAAGGTCATCTGCCATCAGGTGGAAGCAGACAACATTGTCTGTCCCATCCTATGCAGGGCCCACTCCTTTTTGACAAGGTTCATAGATTATTCCCCTGGAGAAGAGCTCAAACACTGAAGGTCAAGCCAGCTCAGAGACAACCAAGTTTAGGTTGCCACCTTGACTCTAGAACCCACCCATCTTGCAACTTATGTACCTTCCTATCACGTGTATGCCTCTAATACCACCCCTTCCAGTTACGTATGTCCTTACTGAGGTGTGTATGCCTGAGATTACATGAGGCTATGAGAGAATGCATTACTCCCTCATTTTGGTTCCAGTCTCCATCGGATGAGGTGAGGCCTGGCATGCCTTGTCTCATGACTCTTAGATTTACCCCTCACTTACACGCCCTCCCTGAGGACCCATCCTTAATGTAAAGGGCAGTGACAAAGTGGAAGGTCCTCTACAAAATGGATTGACCCAGTGGCTGCAACAATGGCTCAAACTTAAGAAGAACTGGGAGGACGGGGCAGTGTTTCCTTCTGTTGCGCACGGTCGCCTTGAATCAGAAGGGGCTTGATGACGCCCGGCCACAGCAACGACACCCAGGAAGAGACAGTCACTGCGCACACTCTGTGCAGGCACATCTTCCCTCTCTTCACTTCTGAAGCCCCACCCGCCAGCTACGTGTCTTCACCAGCGCCTGTACCACCTGGTCCGTGCTAGACAGTGGCCAACACCCACACAAACGGCTCTCAAGTGTGCGGCATGAACTGCGATCAAATAGATTTTAAGGCCGAAACCAACATAAGAGACAAGGAAGAAGCTTCTACAATGTTAAAAGTGTCCTCTGAACAAGAGTACATAGCCATCAAAACACCAATGTCCCCGAAGTGCATTAAAATTCATAAAGCAAATCCTAACTGAAGTAAAGGGAGCAATCGCTAATGTCATCCCATCCAACATCGCTCTTTCAAGAGATAGACTATCTAATAGTCAACTTTATATGGAAAGAACAGCGACCCCGGCGAAGCAAAGCACTACGGAAGACAAGGCCTCACATTTCCTGATCTCATAACCTGCTACACAACCGTGTTTGTCGAGACAGTCTGTGGTGGTACAGCGAGAGACCCACAGACCACTGGAACAGAATCTAGAACCCAGGAGCAAATCAACCTAGATATGAACAACAGATCTTTGACAAAAGTGCCAAAACTCATTAACCAGGGGCGAGGGACGATAGGCTCTTTTTTTCAAAAGGTGCTGCCAAAACTGGATATTAATTTGTTGAAAAAACAATAACTATAATACCACATGCAAAATGAACTCTGGATGCATCAAAAGTTAAGGGCCCTAACACAGGGCATCAGTATACCATAATGCATAACAGAAAATACACAAACATCAGAAGACAAATGAAAGGTTATGGCCTCCAAAACTGCAGGCATTTACGTGCATCCAAAGAATTGACTGATGCAGAATAGAGACCACAAACAGGGAAGGGGGGGGGGGGTGAGAGGGTAGGAATGGGAGTGACATAGCAGACAGCGAGCTAATCTAAAATTTAAATAGAAAACATCAACACCTCAACCACAAAAGTATCAAACAAGCCATTTGAAAATTGGGCAGAATATAAGAACAACCCCATCACCAAAGGAGACACGCAGACAGCCAACAAATGCATGAACACATTCTCTTGATCAACAGAGATGAGAGATGCAGATCAAAACCACAGTGGGATATCATCGTATACCAACATTAATAGCACAGTTGAAAATATTTTTTTAAAGAAAAAATAAATGCTGACAAGAGTATGCCGAGAATGGAATGCTCCCGCACTGCTTGTGGTACTTGCAAAGAGCACAACCACTGTGGGCAATGGTGTGAAGCAGCTCCTCCGATAGACATGGGAATAGAAATGCATTTTGACCTGGGTATGTATTCTAGAACAACAAGAACCATGGCAGGAGTAGATATATGTGGATCCATGTTTATCGCATGGTTATTCCCAATAGCTATAAGATGGAAACCGCCTATGTGCCCAACAAGAGAAGCATAAATAAACAAGCTGTGGTCCATATACACAGTGGACTATTCTGCAATGGCAGAAAATGATGACGGATCGCTGAAATGCGACATGACATGGATAAACCTGGTTTGT
This sequence comes from Echinops telfairi, assembly GCF_000313985.2. Classification (NCBI taxonomy): domain Eukaryota; kingdom Metazoa; phylum Chordata; class Mammalia; order Afrosoricida; family Tenrecidae; genus Echinops; species Echinops telfairi. The sequence continues at coordinate 17,419,778 of NW_022103908.1, read as the reverse complement.
ACAGTATGCTGAGTAAAATTAATCAATCACAAAAGGACAAATATTGTGTAAGAAGGCTGTCAGAAAAAGTCAATAAAATATAGGGAGACACAGAAGTGAGCAGGTAAGGGAAGGAAAATGGACTTTAGCCAGGAGATACGTAGGTTGAAGTCCTGGTGGTGTACTACTTACATATTGAACTGCTAACTGTAAGGGCAGCAGTTTGAAACCACCAGGGGATCCTTGGGAGAAAGAGGAGGCTTTCTACTTCCATAAAGAGTTACCCTCTTGGAGACCCACAAGGGTAATTCTACCCTTTCCTATGGTGTCACACGAGTCAGAACTGGCTCGATAGCAATGAGAATGTGTAGATTCAGCAGAGCATATTTCTACATGTGTATGTGACAAATATAACCCTGAATATTGCAGAGCAGATAAGTTGCAAAGCTATGAAAAGATGTTACTCATAACTGCACATCTTGAAGGAATGTGCTCCTAGAATGGGGTGGGGGTGGGGGGAGGCTCAAAATCTAGACTCAGAAAACGCCTGGGTCACTTGACACAGCAGAGTCCACAAGGCAGTGTTCCACATTCAACTTTTCTGAGTAGCAAGTGGAGATTTAAAAACTAGTGAGCAGCCATGGAAGGTGCGAGGGCTGGTCTCTCCCCATTCTGAGGACAGCAGAATGAAGGAAGCTGGAGACGTGAAGGTGCGTGGATGAAATGGGCCACAGACTCTAGGAACATAAGAAATAGGTGGTTCCCAGTCATCATGCCCGCTGCTCTAAAAGTGATCACATTCGAAGATAATTCAATTGATAGAAAATTCGAGAAAGGGGTAGAACAAAATTCAAATTCAGAAAAATAAGATCAGGTTGACTAGTTAAATAGGTTACAGAGCTTCCTAGCCGATGAACCTTAGTCAACCTTCAGGGCCGGAACTGAACTCTCAGGCATGACACACTTGAAGATAACGGAGAGAAATGTCTACAAGGGGAACCAAAACACTAGAGAAGTGTGCCCTCCATTTGCGAAAGGAAGGGCAGCATTTTCTGGACAGCAAAGTTCCAAAGAGTTAGGGACGAAAGATCAATGGAAACAGGAAACACAGGAGGAATTGAGAAAAGTGATGTTACATTACTGAGATGACAATCAAATGAAGCAAAATGCATATGACTTGTTGAATGGAAAACTGACTACACTATACAACTTTACCCAACTCACATTTTTTTAAATTAACATTTTAATATATATCATAGTCATAGGAGTGTATGTTCATTATATATGGGTTATTGACATTATATTTCAACACATGATATGTCCAGCAATATTACATCAATTGTTTCATGTGCTGTTCTCAATAGCAATGCACAGTTCAAAATAGTGTGCAAAATTGCAATAGCTGTGTTGCATGTCTGTCAATCACACACTGGACTGCTTATGCTTATGCCCCTAATGTGTACTCAGTAAAACTTTACCCTTCAAAGCTCTCTTTAAGAGTTAAGAAATATTTAGGAAGAGTTCTGTTGAGTATATAACTCAATCTATCTAGTAAACTCATCCATTCTAATTTGTAAATTTCATCCACCAATCTATTACCTTCTGAGACAGAGAAGGTACAACCTATTCTTTTACAAGCACACTGAGAAAACTTACTGGCCCGCTTTCAGTAGTAATTAGTCTCTTATCGAGGTCAAATATTAAAAGTACTAGCCTCTGTGACTGTATTTTAACTCTACACTGTATTCCCCTCTTACAAGCTTATCCAATGCAATGTGTCTATAGAGGAGGGCAGCAAAGCAGACCAGCACCCTGAGGTCCAGGACACGGTCTGCTTGCCTCCCCTCCCCCTCTTCTCCTTGGAGAGGCTGAACACACACTCCTTCTTCTCAAGCTTCCTGAAATCATTCTCATTGGTTCAGTAGGAATACTTTAGAATTGCACAATCTCAGAGCTGAAAAGGAACATAACAACAATCTAATAAGTAATCTGGATTCCTTAATTTAAACGATGAAATCGGCTCTCTGGTTTAATCCTTAAGTGGCTTAGGCCAAGTGTCTAAATACCCACAGAAAAAAATAATCACACAACTTTGAATTAATAGTGTGAGGAGATTAAGTTTTGCCAGCCAGAGATTTGTGAGAAAGTTCAGATTTCCCGGGCTGAACATCAGAATATTTTTTCCAATATTATATTAAATTTAAAAATAGAAGGAAAAGGAAACCTCAGAATATATTAATTAGCTCTGCTTGATAGTCTGATTTGGGATGAATTATCATGACACCTTTTTTGGGGGAACATTGTAGTACTTTAGCAGCATTTTCAGGTACTGATTTACAGGCAATCAGGTAATTAGTCTTCTATGAGAAATGATGTGTGACCTTGTAATACGATGGTTTTGCTCCTGTTCCAGCCATTCACCCTCCCTTGACCTGCCCCACGACCCTCACGTTCGCGGGAGGATTTAATTCTAGGATCTGTTTGGGTCTCATTTAGTTGTCTGTTTGAAATGGGGCACTGCAAAAGACTAACCAAGATGAATTTTAGGCTTGACCTGAATTTTCTAGATTGATAATCAAGACTGTGGGAAGTATAAAGAACTAGCATATTTTTTACTGAACTATATACATATATTTCTACTGCAATAATTTCCTTACTGGTAATTCTAGTTTCTTGAAAGTTTCAGTTTACTTAACTCAGAAAATTTGAAATTATATGAAAATTACCTCCATTAGATTTAAATGTAATTATACTAAAATTTTGAAACCTTTTTTGAAATTGACTATAGTCTTATCAAGTAATATCTTTCTCTGGAGACTGATACAGACTGTTATCTATCTTAGTACTCAAAGGGCATGTACTTACTTGTGTAAGTATCTTTATGCTTTGCATTCAAAGAAGAGTGTCTCTTGGCTTGATTTTCTTAAAGATCAATATAAGACATCAGAAGACCTCAAGTAGGAATTTCGTGTTGATTGCAGTGGGGGCATGTGGACAGAGACCATGGGGATCTTACTTGCAGTTTCTTTGAAAGGCATATATGTAGTTGAAAAGAATCAGAGTGGCACAAGGTAAAAGTGTGAGCTGCAATGACTAATGAATTTAATTTCATTCCAAATTACTCATAGTACAAATGGAATGACCCTCATTTTATCTCTTAAAAACTAAGCAATAGCTGTTTGGGATAATAATAACACTTCAGTGCCTATAATTTAGGACTCTTGTGGGAATTTAATGAAATAATAACTGTTAAATCTCCTCAAAACATACAAAGTAACATGCAAATAGTACCTATTATCGGTAACTCAAGAAGAGCTCAAAACAGTAATACTTTGTAACTGTGTCTCACACAAAATAAATGTTCAATAAATGTGCTGCTTTGTCATAAACCTTCCTTTTTACATGCAACAGCCTGCATCATATTTTTAAGTGGATAATTTAGAGATTGCAATTTAGAAGTCTTTTGGTGAAACAAGTCAATCTTAGTTAGAGCGATGTGCAATTGAGAGCCAAATAGTCATTTAAAATTGGATCATTGAGTCATACATACTATAGGTATATGACACTATAATAAGTATCATACTATTACACTTATGAGCATGTATGGTAACAAATTTGCTTCCTTAAGAATATTTTGTAAAGATCCTGTATAAGTCCCATGAAAAAAGTACACACTTGGCACTAATTAACTAATAGTAACAATGTTTTTTAAGACTCACACATACACACAAACAACAAATGTCATAACCACAAACTCATTTATTATAAGTATTTTTAAGCCAAAGAATGCATAAAAATGACAATGCTTCATGAATTTTATAGTAAAACCATCTCTGCCTCAAATTCAAAATTCAAATTTATCAAACTTTCTATATTTCAAAAATGTATCTGAACAGACTTTTAGTAGCACACAGGGAATTCTATAGCATTAATATCCATCTTTCCAGAATAGCTCCAAAGCTATTATAATCTCCTAAAAATTGAAGTCATCCTATCCCTTGTGCAAAATACATATTCAATAAATATATTGTAGTTTTGCTATGACTTCTCTGCATTGAGTGTAAATACTTTTCTTAATCATAAGCAAAGGAAAAATTAGATTAGAAATCACATTTTAGTCTAAAAATCTAAAATGTTAGTCCATTTATTTTGACTATAATGATTTTGGTGCACATAATTCAAGTATGCACATGCTCCACATGTCATGCAATTCAATAGTTCAATCATATTAAGAAGAGTTGTTCAATCATTACTACAATTCCCTGTTCTTTCAATAAAATTAAAACCGACTCGCAGAAAAATCAACTCCTTAGTGTCTGTCTATTATAAAGACAATTTGTGAAACTTTTCCAGATCAGAGCTATATTATATTTTAATTATTTACACAACTATGAACTCTCCAAATTTTCTTATTTCAGTAAGTTGTTGTGAAGATTATTTCAATTTGACTAATGTCCATTTCTTGTAAGCTACTAAGTTCTATGCATTTTTGTTTTGTAAACCTATGACATTTCCTCAAATGACAAATATTTACAGAATACTAACAATGTTATACTTCCCAACAGCATATGTGCAACTAATTAATGATATGAAATTATATGTATACATGCATACATATATATATGCACACATATATATCAGTGATGCTCTTTAACTTATAAATCACTAGCCACTTATAAGCTGTTAAAAATTATATTGTACGTCATCAAAAAAATCATTTAGAAAAGTTCTAACTTTAGATGTTGATAAACAGAAGGATGTGGTAAACAATCTCTTAACATTGGCCTTGTGCCAGCATGCTGTGATAAAGAAGTTATCACATATAAGTAAAAAAGGGGATTTCTAAAACAGTAAGAGAAGTACTTGCAATATGTCACAATGACATATCATGCACAGTTAATCCTATCTGGGTTGGGGGCTAAGGTAGGTCCTCAGAAGGCAAGCTCCTGAGACTGTGCCACATGAACTTTTGAAGAACATCGGGTTCTATGAAGTGGAGGGTCGGAGGGAAGGAGGAAGCCCCTCAACAAGGTGGATTGGCAGAGTGGCTGTAGCCATGGGCTCACACAGAGCAACCATGGCATAGAGAGAGTCGGGCCAGGCCGTATTTTGTTCTGTTGTACTTAGGCTCACTCGGAATTAGAAACAAGTTGATTGGCATCTATGAACAACAAGTGAGCTCAACACATAAAGACATGGTAAAGACATTTGTGTAAAACTGGTAGCCCTATAAGGTGGCCTTGAGCCATCAGAAAAGTGGTAAAAAACAAAATAAAGAAAAAAAAACTATTCCAATCTGGAACATAAAAAAAGTTGATATATTTGTCTTTGTTAAACAGGCCTTGTTTAGCCATTATCAAGTGAGGCCAAAGTTAGAAAAAAATCACACATCTTCACTGGATTTTGGCTCATACTCCTAGAAGAGGATAGAGAAAGGAAAAAAGTCTCTAGTCTCAGATTTACTCCAAACTTTGAGAACATGAGACACTACCCACTACTGCAAATCGCAGAGTCTAGCTACAAAGAATCTCCACTGGTTTAAAGCCAAGGATACATTTTCCTTCAAGAATCTCTCAAGAAAGATAGAAGTCTGGAATCAGAAGATTGGAACTCAAACTACTGAACTAACATAATCATTGTAATTGTTCATTCTGATTCTCCATGTCTCAGATGAATGTCTTTTGGACACCCCAGCTTGCTAAGTACTGACTACCCACAGTAAATGAAATACATGGATGCCGAACAAACCTGAACTTTGTTTTCAGTTTGAGATAAAACCGTACAACCATTTTGCACAGTAAACTATGTCTAAGCATGGCTTTTTACTGAAAAAATAAACCAATAATTATGCTCTACCTCCAAAAATTACCCCCTAGTACAAGTGGTAAAACAAGAATGAAGAGCCCTGCAATTTAAAGCAGAATGTGAATGTCTTAGGAAGTTAGAGGTGAAGCCCTGAAGAATTCAGAGGATCTTGTGTTGAGAGGACTTAGATTGCTTTCAGTGGTGGCAGAGACAGGAGCTGGTAGGAAAAGATGTCAGGGTGAAAACCTTGAATGAAGATGCGACAATTGCACCCAGAGGATGAACTCATCACAAACACATGTACAAAAGGGCTTATAAAAGTTCATGGGAAAATCCCATTGTATAAATATGGGAAAATTAGGAATCTATTAAGGGAAGAATAGGTAATTCATTTTATCTTGGAAGATTTGGCTATGGTTAAGAGAAAAATATGAGGTGTTTTTAAAAAGGTAAGTCGCCTTTAGAAAAGTGATATCGTATGAGAGTTTTCTTGACTAGGCTAATGAGCTTATATTTATTGGGGAATCGACAGCATTCTTGAGATGGCAAAAATCCAGGTCCTCTGTAAGGAGATGAAACCATCTCTGAAAGTGGAATGGACTGCACTGGGAAGGCTGAAGACCACCGGAGTCGGCCAGGAGTCAGGATGGAATGGATGGCTGTTAAAAAACAACCATGAGAGATCATTCCCAAGCCTCTGTCACATATGTGGATGTGGGGAAGTATCAAGGCTTTAGAAATCTTATTTTCATAGACTGAAATTTTATGTCTGGAAGAACACTGGCAATATTGCCATAGATTTGGAAATTTGGGAGAAAAAGTTAATGTCTTCACTACACTCATTTGGAAGTGTTAACCGGTTATCTGGAGATTCCAACCTTGATAACTATTAATATTTATTTGGAATTAAATAATGAAAGCCGCTCACTCTGTCACAGTTATTAGCATACCATAGGGGTTTAATGGCTGACTGCTGTTATTGATTAAGAGTTGACCAACCAGTAAGCAAACTAACAATGAGGAATTCTCAAAATTTTTCACCACTACCTAAGTTAACGTAATTATGCCTTGCTCTTTTACTGTTCATGCCTGCTCTTGGGAAGGACTAGAATTCAGAATTTGTATTAAAGATTCATGTGCCTTGTTCTCTTTTACTTCACATTCCAGTACACACTGGGATGCAGTGGTGGTGGTGATGGTGGGGGCTTATCTTTAATTGTCAATCCCACAATACAAAAATATATTCAGAATGCCAGGAACAATGAATAATGTAAAGCAAGAAATAACTAAAAGCCTAGAGAATTACATGCAAAGATTAAAATGAGTGGCAAAAAATATTTTGTGGAGCAGGAAAGCTGTTAGTCAGCAGTCAAATAATAAGGCGTTAATTAATTGGTCAAATAAAGGCTTTGCTTTGGAGTATGTTTCCCCAACTTTTCTTACGTTGAGAATGCACTGGAACGCTTCTAACCAAAATGTGTTAGACGGGGTTCTCTAGAGAGATAAAACCAAATTGCTGATAATTTAATATATTTATTTATAAAGATAATTAGATATATAACAAGAAATGAACTGTTAAATCATATACAGATAAATATATAATACAAGAAATAAACAGTTAAATTAGAAAGCACTACAAATGGCTCAGTGCAACTCACATCCGTGAGAGAAAGTTGAGAGGCTAGCTTTCCTTCAAGTCTAGTCTACTGCCAGATCTTCCTCTATTTGTAGAGAGAGCTAGGCTATGTCAGCACAGCAGCCAATCACAAGGCAGGTCACCAACCGCCAGTCCCCAGCTCCAGAGATGTCTTAAAGGGACCTCAACTTACAGCTACACAGTCCACAAGCTAGGCATCCCACAGGTAGTGTACCCTTTAAATTGAGGCACAGAACAAGCAAGGCAGCCGCACACTGGACCGATGATCACAGAGTGAGAGACAAGAAAGGCAAGGCTCACCAAGCCATTTATCTCTCTGCCCTTCAGTTAATCCCACTTGTGTTTATCAGCCAGAATTGTTTTCTAGTTTTAATACATTTCATCACATTTAATTACTAAGCCTTTTTGAAAATTATTCAGCATTTTAAGTTTGAGAGTACTCAGTAGGGTGCCCATTTTTGCATAGAAAATTATGATGTGAGAGCTCCCAATTTAATCTAGCATATGCTAACTCAACACTTAAAAGAAATATTAAAAAACACACCCCAAAATTTCTCTTCATCTTTTCAGTTCCTTCAGTTGATAAAACAAGTAGGCGTACAAGCTTGGCTAAATACGCTTTAAAGAGAGCGTTCTGCAGGTGAAATGACAAAAGTTTGCTGGGTGCTTTATTATGCATTCTTTTCTTAATAGCTAAGTGAACTCCAGCATTTATCCCAAACCGTACTTCCCTTTTAGGTGTGCAGCATAACACAGCGAAGGAAAGATGACATTTCCAGACAAGTCTTTCATCCGGTGACAGCTGAATGATTCTCTTCCAAATATGCTAAAACAACAGATTTTCATTTCGCTCAAGCCCTTACATCATCATTAAAAAGCCTTTTAGAATTGGTTCCAGTCATCAAAACGGTGAGATCTGGGCGGGAGAATAAACACGGAGGTACCAATATCACACCATCTCTGAGACAGTGTTCAAACCATTGAAAAAGTGTGTGCAATTACAGAGAACGTTCTCCCTGTAAACCGTAAAACCAAGGTCTTACAAACAAATGGAGGAGGCAGCTTATGGGATGTGATTAGAGGGGCCAGCCAGATGCTCCGATCTAAAAATAGCCCTCCTGCATGTTACCGTTAGAATTCATTCCTCTGCATCTTGGAAACTGTGGTGTGTGTGTGTGTGTGTAGGGGCGGGGGTGGGACCGGGGATGTAGGGGGGTCAGGAAAAGACCCCTATTAAAATGTAAATACTCCTGGGGATGCACAGTTTTAATCTTTTATCAAATATCATTTTAGTGTACTTCTTGAAATGAAGCAAAGATAGAATGGAGCCTTGGGCGGTGGGGGAAAGGAATAGAGAAACAAGATAAAGGGGGAAAGGATATGGGCAGGAAAGAGAAGGGCGTGAGATGGAAATTTTTGTGTTTCACAATTTTGCCTGCTACCAGTTCTGCGTAAATGGAAAGAAAAGGCTCCAGGAAGCCTTTTAGACTCAGGGCAAAATGCTTTTCAAGCCACAGTCCACGATTTCCATGTATGTAGCCAGCGAATCAAGGGGTTAAGAGACATTGAATTGGAACGTGATACACATCAGTTCTCCATCTAATTCACGGTAAGCAAAATTAACTCATTTGATGGAAAGAATGCAAGGAGGCTTCAAAACGTTCCTGGGAATAGATCATTGCTTTTTAATTCCACGTTTTTCACAAACATTTGAAGCCCATTTTTACTACCTGCCATGGGGCTTTTGTATCTAGTGACCAAACTGATGACCATCTTCTCTGCCAACAAGTCCGTTCTGACTCACGGAGAACCTACAGGACAAAGAATGGCCCTGGTTGGTTTCTGAGGCTGTAAATCTTTACAGGAGCAGAAAACCTCATTGTTCACCAAGACAGTGGTTGGTGGGATTTGAATCACTCCCTTTGCTGTGAGCAGCCCAATGCTACCAAAACTGCCTGTATAGAGAGCCATGAAATCACTGTCTATTAAAGAAAAAAATTAACAAACAGATTCATCTGTAACGCCAAAACGATTATAGATGATCCAACTGAGTCAACGAATGCCCTCATCATCTAGTTGTGTATCTCCTGCATCAGTGACATTATATCTCTGTGGAGGTAAATCAGGAGACTGGAATCTAGATCCTACCGCATGCCAGCATTGGATTTTGTGAACTTTATTGGACTTTTGGAATGTTAATGCCCTCATCTTCCATAATACCAAGGTTAGCCTGTACCATCTGCGGTTGCTATAAAATCTGGAGATAATGTCAAGTAGGTAAGACCGGAGCACACAGCAGCTTCTGCACAGTTAGAAAGGGTTTGTTGCTCTTGAGCGCCATCAGGTAAATGGTGCCTGGGAGATAACTGCGAGTACAACTTCCCCTGGAGGACATTCTTGGCTGTCATTTTCAGGGAAGCTGACCCCAAGCCTTTGTCCTTGAAAGTCCTGTGGTAGGTTTGCCCTGCCAACCTTCAAGTTAGCAGCCAGTGCTCAACCGTTAGCACCACCATGAATCCTTAAGGAAAATAACTCAGGCCAGTCAATTGCAATGGAAAGAGCCCCAATATATTAGGGTTCCCCAGCCTATAAATCTTTATGCAAACTTGCTGCCACTTCTTTCTCCTTGGAATGCCTGGTCGATCTGAATCACTGTCTTTTTTATTGGCAGCTGAGCACATTAATCACTGCGACACCAGGGCTGCTTTTAAAGCATATAATGATAAAAGTTCTTTTTTAAAAAAAACTTTTATTAGCATTAGTTCAATAAAAATTGTGCCTTCTGTTCTCTCTGCATATTAAGTCAGTGTTTATCTTTGGTTAAATAAATGATTGTTCTCCTCACTCCTACTAATATGAAATCTCAGAATTAATAATAAAAAGGAAGCAGGTGGACCAGAGTATCTAAAGGCAGAAAAGTCTTTTTGGAAAGTACCAACTCAGCACTGCCAGGACCTTGGCAGGACAAATCCACATCCCAGACAGGTGATCATGTGGAATTTTTAAAAAGATTAAAACCATGTGAAGTGCTTAAAATTGTCTCCTTAACAACAACAGCTCTGCTTCCACAAGCTATCGCTCTAGCCATCTGTCATGTGGCGAGGGACAGGTTGTCCCATTGTGTATTTATTTTTTCTCATTGAGAAGGACAGCTGGTTGAATGTGAATTTTCTATCTGATACATTTAACCCTTGGCTTGTAAGCAAAGAAAATATTGAATTTTATCATTTAATTTATGTTTTCTCACTGTTACCTGGGTGAACTCTCTTCACAGTCTGCTTGGTTTCTAGGTTCTCTGTAAGATCTTTATGGATAGTGTAATGGAAGGGCTCTAGCGGCACAGCTGGTTAAGTGCTAGATGGCTAACCCAGGGTTTGGTGGCTGCAGGAAAAACACACACACACACACACACACACACACACACACACTCTGTTCCTGTAAAGATTAAATCTTGAGTCAGCCTATGGGGCAATGCTACTCTGTCATATACTTGCTAGGAGTCACAACAGACTCCATAGCAAACAACAGCAAGTTGAGCACAATGCTCTGATTCACACAAAACTCACTCTGCAAAGCAGCTAGTCTAGGGCCTCGGACAAATAGATTATTGACAAATGATTAGCAGCAATGAAAGATTTAGGCTTAAGTACTAATCTACTCTTCTATTTTAGTCCCTTTGGTATGTACCAGAAGAACTATTTCAAACTCACTGCCAATGAATCGGTGCCAGCTTACCTACAGGACAGGGTAGGACAGCCGCTGCAAGTTTCTGAGACTAACCAGAGGAGCTGGCTGGTGGTGTCAAGTGCCTTGACTTTTGGATCACCACCCGATGCTTAACCACTAGGCCCCCAGAGCTCCTTAGAACTATCTATGTGGGCGCAACTCATCAACAGGAACTCAAAACTTTAGCTAGGAAATGTAGGATGTTAGTAGGGAGGAACACTTTTGGCAAACGAGGATACGAATGGATGCAATACTGAGGATGTAGTCAATATACTGAATTGTGGATGCTGAGATTGCTGACTTAGTGTGCACTTTGCTGTGTATATTTTAACAACCATCACACACACCGTTTCATCCTGATGATGACATCCTGGTGACAAGTAGCCTGATGGTTGAGGTGACGATAGACGGAGACAGAGCCAACTCTTTGCGGAATGACAGTCTACTAGAGCACCCTTGATGGAAGTTTCTAGGAGAGATAAGCAAAATGGATGTGCTTCACTGAACCACATTTCTTTCATATCAAGAAGAATGCTGACATAATTGGACAGATGATATGAAATGAGTAATTAGCAGTAGTCACCAATGAAATTGTAGCCAAAGATGCTGTTTTTATCTGTGACCTGAGTGATCATTTTAAATCCTGGGGGACTGAACTAGGAAGGAGAAAGCAAAGATGAGTGCATCTGCCCACAATATCTGTCTGTGCTGTCGGTCCCTAAGTGAGTCAGGGCACCACTAACACCAATGCCCTAACAGAGACGCTGTAGCTCCCAACAAAAACTGAAGAGGCGATGCTTCCTAAGGGTTCCTCATTGAAATTTCCAGAGTTCGCATTTAAACATGGGGTAGTTTGGGGGTTACATTTTCCTGATAACAACCTTAATTTCCTAATTCCCTTCCTACACTCAGATACAGTTTTGATGTTCTAAGTGTCTGCAGGGAACTCGCTCTTTAAAAGGAAACTCCCAAGGAGAAGGTGAATTTATATGTTAATCCACTCTGTATAAAGTAAACATAGGGTGTGTTGCAATTATTTCGTTCATCTGTTACTAGGGAAGTTTTTAACTAATGTAGGGTGAGCATCTGTGTGAAGGTAAGCAAGCTGGCTTTACTAAATGTCTGTGACTTTAGAAGTCACTTCCCTGCATTTGTGTGTGTGTGTGTGTGTGTTTGTTTTGCACAATTCCTAAGCTTACTTTCTTATAGATGAACTTCTCAAATGATTACACACAGGCTATTTCTTCCTTCTTGACTTAGCAGAGTGCTGACAGCGCACTGTAGGCTACAGACACTTCTCCAGCAAAAGTGCAACGCATTGTGGAACGCACCTCAGGCAGTCATTGTTACAAATCCTGCTTCCCTGTATTTATTGAGCGATGTCCAACCTCCTCCATCCACAACAACCCTGTTCTAATTATGCAAGCTGACATTACCCCTACAGTGTTATCTGACTACCTTCCAGACAGCTTTCAAAAGAATCAGTGGAAGTTAATGGTTGTGCCAAGTGCATGGAAGTACGTAACACATCACGGGCACCAAGAATTACATTTTGCCGTGTTACGTTTTTTTTTTTTTCTTTCCTACTCATTTCAACCAAATAAAAACCTTCCTCTTTACACAGTGATACATTTTATGTAAATGGAAAATGGTAGTGTGGGGCCAAAAATATAAATTATGACAGGGAAGAGCAGTATTTAAAGGCATATGAATGATTGGCTGTCTCCTGTTGCTATCTTAAACGGCAATTCATGGGAACCTCCTGTATGTTGAGCCATGGTGTGGAGTGGTTACACACTGGGCTGTGAGCCACATGGTAGGTAATTTGAAACCATGTGGTCTTTCTCTGGGTATAAGTCAATGACCACCCTTTTAGCTGCAGGCCAGCACGTACCCATTTGCTCACTCGGGGGCTCTCGTTAAAGGCCATAATCTCCATGGTATTGTGCTCCTCAGCCCTTCTCTAGAATGAAAGCTGGAAGCCCCAGACAATGTTGTTGTCACGGGTTTAGTGGTGGTAGTTGTGTCCATTACGAGTCCAAATCCACCGTGAGTTTATGTCGACCAGAAGCATATTAGACTTATGATCCCCGTGTCCTAAAATGTGAATAGTAAATCGAGTACACACACGCACACACAAGTCCTTACAAAGCCACACTATTAAACCATAATCATCTTTGTGTGAGATGTGGGAACATTTACTGTTAACATACTACCTACAAATGCTAACACTGAAGCATATGCCACAATGGTGGCATTATTTTCTAGACGCTCTCTTGAAGCAGGGACCTAGTAGGATATGCTTATCTTTACATCCTTAGTGTCCACAACCTCAAATACTATCTCTGAATAAATGACAACATGATTCACTATTTTACGCACAAGTTTATATATGCATATATATGTATAATGTGCGAGTTTTATTATTTTTATTTATATACATAAATACGAGTTTATGTATACTGTGCACGCACATAAACTCATTGCAAAATCTTCTTGGTTAATAGTCTAGAATACAAATTGACCATTATAAATAAGACATAAATGACATTGAATCGCATCTGCCTCTTTCCCTTTGGGTCTGCGTTTTCCTCCTCAAGAGTCAACCTTGTGTCCTTTCGGAATGGTGGGTGGGGTAGCCATCTAGTCTTTGTACTTTCTCATTTGCCACTTCGATCCCCTTCCTCCTTCCGACACAGCAGTGTATAGGATTTGCTTGGCAGTGCTTCCCTCTAGTAAGCTCAGCTAGTATATCTAGTATATGTACTTTCGCCTAAGGTTTAAATTTCTGCTGGGTAAACTTACATTAAATAGGGAACATGGGAATTGAGTCATAGAAGACCGAGAAAAATACATTCAATTTCCTGCAGAGTTACTGGAAGTCATAGTAGTCATCCTGGCTTCACCTTTGCCCTCTGCAATAGAGCCGTTGTGCAGTTCAGCCAACCACCAGATGTGAAGGCTATGAGGCAATCAGGACTTCACACTGGGCAACTCAATTTGGTCAGGACACCAATGCAAGGAAAGACAAGCTTATTAGGCACAGGCTATATGTTAGAAAGGTGGTGATAAGCAGGAGGGCCTATGAAGTATTAGGAGTTATTACAACCCCCAGATAATAGAATTATACACTTTTTTAAAGTATCCTCAACAGCTATCCCATGGCTTACATGACTGAAATGGGCATTTGTTTTGTTCCTCGGATATGTCACACATAAGGAAGCCTAGTGGCCCTGTGGGTGTCATATTTGCTTGTTAAAAACAAGGTTGGCTAGCACTTCAAACCAACCAGGTAAGACTGACTGCTCCCATAAAAGGGTACAGCCTTTAAAACCCAACACAGGCTCATTATTTGTTGGAATCAACTAAATGCCATAGGGTTTGGCTTTGTTTTTTGTTTTTCTTTCTTTTTTTTCTCTTTTCAATACACCAGTTCTAAGAGTCCTAGTAATTAAAGTTTGCAACTGGCAACCTAAAGGCCAGTGGTTAAACCAAACCATGGGAGAAAGATGCGGCAGTCTGTGTCCATAAAAATGTACATATCACCTTGGAAAGTCTGTGGGGGAACCCTGCTCTTCCCCAAAGGCTGGCACTAAGGCAGAATTGTTATGATGGTAACTTTGGGTCTGTTTGTTTTTAATAAAGTAGGCCTTGTACTGACACAGTTGTGGATGTGGATGTACATACACACATATCACCACGCAAGGACCTTGAAGGCAATGAATGTACCAATGTGCTTTACATAATTAATGTATGTATGGATTGTGATAAGAGTTGTATGAGCCCCTAATAAAATGCTTAAAATAAATAAATAAATAAAGACATTAAAAAAAAAAAAAAAGGAGAACTCTTTCTGGCCCCTCATCCACAAAGCTGGTGTTCAGAGACTTTACTTCCTTTGCTCAAGGCCACCTGGCTATTGATCCGGGAAACTGCCTTTCAAACCCAGACTCATTGCATGTCCTCCTACAACAACATTTTAAAGGAACACTGCATAGGAATGTGTTGTTTCTAGGCTGTGAGAGAAATTTGAGCCTGAATGATCACCGGCATATCAAGTTCACCTGGGTTACACCAGCATAGGGAGCCTGGCCTCTTCCACTTGCAGTGGATACAAAGCCCCATTGTCTGCCAGCTGAAATAGCTGAATGGCAAATTCTCACAGGTCTCAGCTCATACTCTGGACACACTGTGGGATCTTACAACCACATCCTCTATGCCTCATGGATCAGGGACTGGTAAATGGATGGTTCCCCTCCTACACACCTTGACTCTTACATCAAACCTATAAAATGGCAACTCTGAATATCACCTTTTTCCCTTGCTCATTGATATGTCACTGACAGGCCACAATCTGATTACAACAACACTCCTTATGAGGTTAAGATTATAAGACCAATTAGAATTTAGAGGGAATTAAATATTCTAACTTAAAGGTTCTTCTTCATCAGTCAATCACTCAATAGTTAATCTGACTTAGCCAGCTCTTTTTATTTTTAGAATTTCCTAAGTTGCTAATTTAGAATTTCCTAAACTTCCTAATTTTATCATTTCCTGAGCTCTCCTTATGAGACCTTGGATAGTAGGATATCATAAATTATTAGAGCATTAAAATAATTAACAAGTCAATTCTGACTTGTTGGTACACAGCTATGCATCCCTTATAGTCCATGATACATTATAATAAAAGAAGACATTGTAGGAGTTGAGCACTGTGGACATGCTATATGGAAAACTCAGGGGAGCTTACTGTGAGTTTTCGTGGCCATTGCCAATTCCTGGCAGAAGGTAGGGGAATGGGTGCTGGCAGCAACAATGACTGACAATAGACCAAAAAGAAGCCAGCAGGGAGGGAGGACAGTCTCTCCATACTGTCCCTTGTCCTTGTCTCCTGCTCAGCCGGAGAAGCAGCCTAGCCCTCAGTCATTACTCATTCCCAGGGCCAAGTCCTCTGCTTCTTCTGCAGGTATCTCACCAGTGGTTCAGCATTGTAAGATTCTAAATTTGGGGTCTTTAAAACCAGTAGGGGCAACTAATAAACAAAAGAAGAGCTGACTTCTCTTACTAACTAACTAACTAAACTCTATGGGACCAGTGACAATGCCCAAAAGGTTGTTGAGTAATCTATGCAGGTTCATGTGTACACACATATCTGTCTATATAAGTGGGTTTCCTTAGCTGCTCATTGTTTGAAATCTGACAAGTAAATAAATTATGTATTGTTTTGATTCCTTTACCAGTTGGCAAACGGCACAGTTCAACCTTCATAGAGAAAGCAAGCTAGCCATGGTTAAATATGTGTGATTTTGTGTTGTTTTAAAAGTTTTCAACTATGCTTGTAGAATTGTGTAAGTTAATTAAACAATACTATTTTATTAATAATTGCTTTTATGTGATCCTATTTCTCCTTGAAAATTATTTTCTTTATTCTATATTGTGCATCAACATTGTAATGTTGTGATGTGCTGTTTTCTTAACACTCAATTATAAATTCTGTTAAAGTAATCATAGCAACATCAATGACTAAAACATTATAGCTTCTAAAGAAGTATTCATTATAATATTAACAGCTTTGGATTTTATGTAAAAATACCAAAAAATAAAAAGAGTAAATAATCATGTGAAAATGACCTTCATTATTTCTTGGGCAGAATTTAATTAACAGGAGACTAACTCCATGAACTCTCTGTGACCTATTGAAATTCTTTGGGGTGATCGAAATCCTACTATAAATTCTTTATAGGATTTTCAAAATTACTGGAGTAAAGAAAGAATATAAAACCAACCCAGATGCACAGCTTTGATGGCTGTTAAAAGTTCTGTGATTTATGTAAGGCCCAATGATGTGGTGTCATTTAGAAATATTTAATTATATCACCTCTAAGCTTTTTGGCTAAGATCAAGTATAGAAATATTTATTTATATGTCACCTTTTCAAATGGACACCATCCTTTTGTGATTATTTTCCTTCAAAATGCTTCTGTAAGATGTTTATGGAACACTGGCACTTAACTTTGGCTCAGGACTAAAAACTCTGCTTCATATTTAACAGCCTTTCTTCAACGAAACATGAGTCCTGCAGAGGTGTTTTGATTTCAGTTCCCATATATACTCAAGTACAAGCCGACCAGAATATCAGCTGAGGCACCTAATTTTACCACAAAAACTGCATTAAAATGTGCTGCAAAACTCGGCTTACACACGGGTATATATGGAAAGTTTCTAAAGTAGAAAGACTGACCTTTCTTGGCTGTAAGTCAATTCACAAGTGAGGCTTTCAAAGCATCCCCTGGAACTTTGAGTTTTATTCTTGTTAGTGTCCAAATCCTTCCTGAATAAGTGTTCTGGTAGGAAAGAGGCAGGAACAGAATACTGAGTCACTAGGGAAATCGTATCAAGTAATTCAGCAAGTTAAACAGCTTCCAAAACCATGAAAATGTTTTGACATAGACTCTTAAGCATTTCCAAAAGTGTGATGGTATTCAATTGGTTGATTGAGAGTTAGTGACATACATTTAAAAAATAACCAATAACCTATTCTATTATTTCTAGTTATTAACGCAAAAGAATTGCTGTTGTTACTTAAGTAATTCTTACTGATATTTTTATTTTTGGCAGTTAACAGATTCTGAAAATATTTGCGAATGTCTTTTTATATGGGGAGAATGCTGTTACATGCTACCATTAAGCCAGTCCTAGCTCAGCAACCTTCTAGGACAGAATAGAATTGCCCCTTTGTATTTAGAAGACTGTATAGTTCCCTCCCCCCAGAAGAATTTATTTCAAAGGACAGCATTGAATCTGCAGCTCCTGGAGAGGGACATATCTGATCGGAGCACACGGGAGCAGATAAAGGGGGAAGAGGAGAGAGTAGAGCACATCCTGGTCCACCAGACCTTGAGGACTATGATCCCAATTAGAGCAGCCAGTCCACAGAGAAGACCACATGGCCAGCCCCACTACAAGACACGACGCCCCTCACTGACCCATGGGGGGGACAGCACCGGAGACACCGTGTGGTAATTGTGCCCGATCTGATCCTGCCACACCAAGGCAAAGCACTAGGCGGGGGTGTGGGGGTGGTGTGGGTGTATGTGTGTGTGCAGTGGAACAGCAAGGGAATGAAGTGGAAAGGTCCCCAGGGAATGCTGCAGGTGGACTTTGGGGCCAGGGCGTGGTGTCCCAACAGACTGGACTGGAAAAGACTCCTAAAGGCCAACAAATGATCCTTGAACTAACTATAAACTTTTGTTTCTTGTTGTGTTTTGTTTTGTTTTTTGTCATTGGTTTGTTGTTGTTTTTGTTTTGTTGTATATTGTTGCTTGGTTTTGCTCTGTCTTGTTTTTGTGCATGTTATTATCTCCGCAAGTCTGTCTAAATAA
>NW_022103908.1:17393923-17399873 GCF_000313985.2 Echinops telfairi | reverse complement strand
ATGACAAAATAATAATTTATAAATTATCAAGTGTTCATGAGGGGGGGGTAGTGGGGAGGGAGGGGAAAAATGAGGACCTGTTGCCAGGGGCTTAAATGGAGAGCAAATGTTTTGAGAATGATAAGGGCAATGAATGTACTAATATGCTCTACACAATTGATGTATGTATGAATTGTGATAGTTGTATGAGCCCCTAATAAAATGATTTTAATGAAAAGACTGTACAGTTTTACAAATGCAGACAAACCATCTTTTGCAGACAGAGCCGCCGCGGTCGAACTGTTCACCTTGCAGTTAACAGCCGAAAACATATCCATTGTACCACTAGGGCTCCCTGCATTCCTTATTGATGGTTCACAATTCTCAGACACCTTTATGAGGGATGCAGGATATTGTTTCCTATATTATTGGAGGATAGAGGCACTTCTCTTATGTATGCCCTATATTATATGAAGAATATGAAATTTAGATACATTTCCCCTGCCCATCCACAATATGTTTTCAATAATCCCTATGATGTTTGTCCGCTAAGAAATAACTAACCATTTGCCATTGATTCAATTCCAACTCATGGCAAACTCATGTGTGTCAGAGTGGAAGGGTTTCCTGCTTAAATCTTTAATATATCAATGATATACATAGAGGAGTTAGAAGTATACCCATCCGACATTTACATCAATTCAACAACTTTCACATTACAATTTAGTAACATGGACTGCACGCTTGCAATTTCTTCCATCATTGATCTAAACTGACTGCCCCTATGTTTCTCACTTGAATGTTGTGAGTTGATGTCATCAGTTTGATACTGTGGTCTGTGTCAAAACAGAATGACGAAGGTTGCTGATGTGTGTTCTCTCCTAAGCAGAAGCCCACGCCTTCTGCGGGTTCTCTGGTGGCAACCAAACAGTGGGGCTCTGGGCCAGCAGAGGAACCTGCTAACTGCCCATACCACCTAGAGACAACGTGAAAGACTGCACGTCTGCTCCTTAAAATTTCAGTAAGACACTCTTCACAGTAAAGAAATGAAGCACCACCTCACCCAAATTAGGTCATTTGTTAAGTGATCATACAAACCTCATGCGCTCCTCGGAGGAAGAAAAGCTAAGGATCAGTGGAAAAACAAGAAACAGCACATGTTCAGAGAACAGCCACAGGCAGATCTATAAAGTGGGAAGCCTGAAGCGTTTCATGTTTTGGAGAAAGGCCATCTAAGTATAAAGCACAGCATGACGAGTCTCTGCAGAACGAACCACCTCCTCGCTGTCGCGAGCGTGGGCGCTCCTCTGAGGGACTCTTCGGTGGAAATGGGGAGCGCGCCTATTTGTGTTTAACTCAGCTTCAAAGCAGCAGCAGCAAAGCTCTGCGCCTAATATAGAAATGCTCACAGCAGCTGTGGCTTGTTTCATGAAAAGGAAAAAAAAAAAGAATGCAAACTTGAAAAATAAAATAAATATACATCAATGAAAAGCAAGTCCTCGTTGTACTTGTAAGGGGAAAAGAAATGAATGGAGTTTTGTTTTGTTTTTTTTCTGTAACGGAAAGACAATCAGAGACATGCTAAATCGTGATTCTTAAAGGTTCACGGCTATTCACGGCTGTGGCGTGGACATAATCCTCAAGCCACTTAAATCCATGTGACTGACTCCTTCTCTCCCCAGTCTCTTCCTTCCTAGTCTCACACAATGTAAGGCAAGCCGGGCGGGGCGCGGGGAGAGGGGTGGTGGTGGTTGTAAAGTGAGTAGCACTGCTTTCGGACGCTATTTTGTTATCTGTTGTAATCTGTATTTCATTCCCTCTTATTATTTGCAGTCTGTGAGATCAGTTGTATTTGATCTTGTTTTCATTCAGTCCACCAACTGCTTCTGCGAACACAGGTGGCTCAGGGAGTTAGGAGTTGGGCTACTAATCTGAAGCAGTACGAACCCACCCGCTGCGGCAAGGGAGAGAAATGGGGCTTTCTACTACCGTAAAGATTTACCATCTTGGAAACCCCCGGGGCAGTTTTCCTCTGTCCTGTTCAGGTCGCTGTGAGGCAGAATCAACTCCACGTGAGAGGAAACGCTCTCAATCTGCTACTCCGTTTCCAGGATGCTCGCCTCCATCACTCACGGCCCTTTGGAGCAGTGGCTTTCTCCCAGCTCTACCATTCCTCGTCCCTTTCCATTTCAGCGGTTCTTCGTGGGTTGTATTTCTTCTGACTTCCAACAACGGGAGGTCTCTTCATCTTGGATACACCTTCATGTATAATTCTTCCTCTTCTAAACACCAGGCAGATCCCTCCTTGCTTAAGAGACACGTTCTCCAAATAGGCGATGCATGCCAAATGCTTGTTTACCGGGTTCCTAGAAATCCTTCAGATTTGAACCCATCATTAAAAAGGTTGAATTTGCCCTCTCACCTTTTACCAGTAAATGTCTTTGCGGTTTACATTTCTGCAGCATTTAACTCTGTTAGCTCATCTTCCTATCGGAGAAACTCTGATTTTGATTTCGGAAAACCCCACAGATGCATCTTCATTTGCTCTGCCAGAAACGCCATGTGCTCGTAGAGGACTTGACGACACCATGTTTGCAGGTGTTTGTGAAACTGGAAGCCGCGTAGTGCTATTTTTAAACTGGACAAAAAAAAAATCAGGTGAACAGAGAGTCAAGGCGGCTCTCTGCACAAGTATGGTGGGAGGATTAGGGGCTTATCGGCACGCGTCTGGAAGATGCCGGGTTTTAGTTACAGGGAGCTTCAATGCGAGTCAGTGGTGCGATTGGACAGGGAGAGTGCGAATGCGATTCTAAGCGACGTCGTCCAAATGTCATTTCCAACACAAGGGAGATGCAATCCGCACCCTGCTCTGCGTCTAACAACAAGGCACACGGCTGAACTAAACTCCGAGTGACACGTATACAACAGAATCTATTAGGGTAAGCCAAAATTATGCCTTATCAGTATCCAGTGCGGGAACTTAGAAAATACGGTCTCAAGAGTCATCCATTTGGAAGCCAAAACTTTACCTTTCTCATAAATAGGGATTTAATGCCAATCCCAGGAAAAATTACACCCCAGAGTCCCAAGTTCACCATGGCCTGTCTGCATATATTCAACTTTAGGGTTTAAGAAGTAACAGAGTTTCTGCTTAGAGTGTTTGAATGATAAACTCTTGCTGTTTCGCTATCACACTACACCAAAATTTTATTGAAACTTCCTTCAGGCCTCATCAGCATCAGTGCCTCAGTCATAACTAGTGTCACTTGGGTGCCATCTCATATGCCATCTTCATTACAGAGGTCTGTGAGAGACAGCACTTTTTGAAGTTGATGCTGCCGCTGGAAATTTTTATTCAAAGACATCAGGAACCCTGTATTGGCTCGTTCACTTAGCAAGAAAGTGTGTTCTGAGCACCACCTATAGATGAGGCCGGGCAGGAGTAATGGAAGTAACTCAGCGAGGGAAAGCAGCAGCTTGTAGCCCTTAGGTTCGGACACTTACATTACAGGAAGACAATTCCTTTACATGCAGCCCTCAGGGCCTCAACTGTCCCATTTTCTTCATCGCAGGTTCTAGTACTGGCTACCTGAAAAGTGTTCTTTAAAATGCTTCATTCCACCATTATAGAGCACTCACATACGTTTAGTCATCTCTCTGGACTAATTATTGAACCCTGCTAATTTTTTGTTTCCTATTTTTATTTTCACTAATCTATTATTTGACAACTATAAGCATCTAGCATAGGAAGTGATTCATGTCTTACTCAAACAATGCCCACGACATGGGCCTATTTTTTGTGTGTGACAGTTTTGAAAATATATGGCATTTGATGTGAAATTCAGTGTGTGGCAGGGGCTAGGGAAGTAGAGACAAATTGCAATTGGTTTTATTTATTTGTATAATATTCTGGTTAAATACCCCCTCCCATTAAAAATAAACAACAACATTCATTGCCATCAAGTTGATTCTGACTCCTGGCGATCCCTAAAGGACAGGGTAGCTAGCAGCCCGACACATAACCACTCTAGCATCAGGGCTCCTTAGTTAAATATAGGTAGAGGCAAATGTCTTAAGCCAAGTTTTGTAGAAAGAGGAAACCAATGAAGTTTGTTAATGTATACATAACAAGAGACTTATCTCAAAGAAATGCCTTACACAATTTTACAGGCTGCCTACAGTCTACGGATCAGACGCCAGCCTAGATATTTTATGTACCTCGTGTGGCTGTAAGGGCTGATGAACCTCGAGCTGGCAGGTTGGATGGCAGGTTGCTGCTGGCTCCATAAGCAAATGACTCCCAAGTCAGCAGGTGCATTGGCAGGCTGTTGATACCTTCCAGAATGGGCCGGATATGTGGCAGAATATTGTCATCAGAGGTCAGATGACACGCCAGATGTAGAATCCTGGCCCACCAAAAGCAAGCAAGTTTTGCTAGAGTGTCCACATCCATTGGAAGCAGGCCAAATGCCTAAACCAACTCCATTCAATCGTTGCTCTCATCATAGAAGTGATCACATTATATCAGATCCCATCATAGGGGACATCTACATCATAACTGCCTAACTATCAAGAACAGTGGCCTGGCTAAATTAACAAACAACGTCAACGATCACAGCCATTCACATCCACTTGGGCAGCACTGGACTCCATCTGTGCCCATATTCCCATACGTTTTGTTGCTGATATGAGGCAAAAGAGCTCTCAGTTTGTTGGTTATTTCTCCCTAATAGTTTTATAAACTCCAAACCAAACTCTTACAGCACAGGACTATTAGTGTAATAGAGACAGAAGGGGCTGTCGGCTCAGGACCTTAGGCTCTGAGACTCAAATAAGCATGCATACAGCTGTGAGAGAAGGGACCCTTGTATGGCCAGACTTCCCCTGCTGCTCAGAGGGGCAGAAACACGGGCTGTGGGGAGGGTCCTGTTCTGATGTCACTTCCTCTTGCTCTGCTCCTGCCTTGTCAGCAGGGAAAGCAGCAATAAGGGCAACAGGAGTGACAAGAAATGGGCTCCAATTCTGAATTATCATGTTCTGTCTCTAATGAACCACATAGTCATGAGTGTCAACTTTGACTTCTGTGTGACTCTTGCAATGAACTATGCAACCGAGCTGAGAAGTAGAGCGTCCGGGGAAGATGGCTAGCATCAGGACTGGCAAAAGGGTAGACATAAATCTGACTGCCAGGTCGCAGGAAAGAGCTGTGAATGGTTTGGCTTCTCTTCCTTTATATGGTTTTCTGACAAGTGAACATTCAAATGTGAGAATGTGAGACATATAAGGGGTACCCCCCACACCCAAAAAAAATAAAGGGATTTTTTTTTCAAAGCTTTGTATTTACATTTTAAAAAAAACAACAACTGTATAACCTTCAAAGTACTCTGCATGACACTTAATACAATTGTCGAATCTGTGATTCCATTCTTGGAAACATTTTTTCAAATTCAGCTGTTTGGATGGCTGAGAACTCCTCCCTCATTTTTTCTTCATCTCTTCTATGTCATCAAATCACTGTCCTTTCATGCCCCTCTTCATTTGCAGAAACAGAATGAAGTCACAAAGAGCGAGGTCAGGTGAGTCAGATGTGTGGGGCAAGAGGCATGCTGGTTTTTGCTCAAAACTGGCACACTGAGATAGCTGTGTGAGCAAGTGCATTGTCATGGTGGTAAAACCAGTGCCCCATCTGCCACAAATCAGGCCTTTTGTTGTCACATGTTGTTATGCAATCTTTTCAGAACCTCAAATAGAAAGCTTCATTAACAGGCTGACCTGGTGGAACAAAATCCAAACCCACTATGAGTTGACATTTCATCTGATCAGGAAGTTGACTGACATCCAGAATGAAGTTTGCCATCAGTTGACATTTCACCTTTTTTGAAATGAGAAAACCACTTGTACACTTAGTTTTTTCCCATAGCACTGTCCTTGTAAGCTGTGTTCAACATCACAACAGTTTCTGAAGCATTTT